>NC_079447.1:44660501-44895501 GCF_903798145.1 Danio aesculapii
TTGGTTGCTGTGAACTATGTCACATTACACAAGAAAAAATAATTGAATCTTGTGTCACAACACCCATTTGTTGTTTACAAATCCCCACAACACATTATGTCAAGACAATCATGCCGAAATCATAACAAATGAGTTTGATCTGACCTGGGCTTAACTTGCCTAGTTAACCTAATAACCTAGTTAAGCTAAATTCAACTTTAAGTATAGCAGAAAAGTCAGAGAAATAACAAAACCATTCAATTATACAAAGTATGCTAACTCATTTAAAGTTTAGAAGTAGCTTGATGAATTACACTACAAAGTCCAGACTTATCCAAATGAGCCCTAAAGTGCTTAACTGCAAATCAGGAGTATTAAATGGCCATATATACATGTGAATGTGCAGCAAAGCTTAAATATACAAACCTCAAGTATCCCTTAATAGTTCAACAGAGCGTGAATGCCAATATCAATATTTTTTCAAGAACTAATCTAATGGACACACTTTGAGTAAAACACTTGCCACCCTTCTCTTCCTGCCCCCCCACTTTCCATCCATACCAAAATACAAAAACTGCATTTCATTTCCTGACGACACAATCAATCAAAAGCTTTGGCAGGGATCACATCTACACTTTGACCAGGCCTGTCAACAATTTAAACAAGAGGTAGGCAAAGAAAGATTTTATGGTAAAGTTTCACAAGAAGAGCTGTCATGAGCGATGGGGGTTTGCAGGTTATAATTGGCAGGTAGGGCTAGAGTTCACATATAAGATGAGCTTCTGCATGCATGCCATAATGAAAGGCAGATGTGTTTGAGTTTTTGGTCAGTAATATTAGAATTATAGCAGAAATTCAGAAGAGTGGATTCAGACAATCGCCAAAGGGCCTGAGAGAATACAATCATGGATAAAATACAATGTGCTAACTTGAAGGAAATTGAGACTCGTTTGCTAAGCTGAGCTAAAAGACTGGCTAAACTATAGTGAGGTCTAAAAGCCCACACTGCACTCCTGCACTACTTTGAACTTCTAGATTTATCCCTTTCATTTTTACATCATAATAAAGGCATCACAATGGAAAGGTTTTATTGAAAAAGTCTAATATAAAGACCACTCGATTTGATTGTTTATGCAAAAAGTTCAGTTTATGACTAAACAATGACTAAATGATATATATATATATATTATATATTTATATTATATATATATATATATATATATATATATATATTATATATATATATATATATATATTTATTATTATTTTTTTTTTTTTTTCAAATAATTTAACAGATCAACCACTCTTGGTATCACTTTTTTAAATTAGCGACTGTTAAATAGCTAAAAACTAAAATAAATAAACAAATAAATAAATGTATTGTATAAATAAATAAATAAATGTACTGTATAAATAAATAAATACATGTAATGTATAAATAAATAAATAACTAAATAAATGTATTGTATAAATAAATAAATAAATAAATGTACTGTATAAATAAATAACTAAATAAATGTATTGTATAAATAAATAAATAAATAAATAAATAAATAAATAAATAAATAAAGGTATTGTATAAATAAATAAATAAATGTATTGTATAAATAAATAAATAAATAAATGTATTGTATAAATAAATAAACAAATGTATTGTATATATAAATAAATGTACTGTATAAATAAATAAATAAATAAATAAATAAATAAATGAAGTTATTGTATAAATAAATAAATAAATAAATGTATTGTATAAATAAAAAAAAATAAAAAATAAATATACTGTATAAATAAATAAATAAATAAATAAATGTATTATATAAATAAATAAATAAATAAATAAATAAATGCATTGTATAAATAAATAAATAAATGTATTGAATAAATAAATAAATAAATGTATTGTATAAATAAATAAATAAATAAATGTATTGTATAAATAAATAAATGTACTGTATAAATAAATAAATAAATAAATAAATAAATAAATAAATAAATGTACTGTATAAATACATAAATGTACTGTATAAATAAATAAATGTATTTTATAAATAAACAAATAAATAAATAAATAAATAAATCTATTGTGTATAATATGAATAAATATATAAATAAATGTATTGTACAAATAAATAAATAAATAAATAAATAAATAAATAAATAAATAAATGAATGAATGTATTTTACATACACTGTAAAAAATACTGAGTTCCACACAATTCCTTCATGTTGTCCCAACACAAATTGATTAAGTTAACTTAATCGTTTTTACACATTTAAGTAGATTGAACATTAACAGTTGAGTTGTATTTTTAGAATTGTATTGTTTCAACTCATTTAAATAGGTCATTTAAACAAGTCTTTTTTAAAGTGCTAGTTGTATTCCCTCAGGCCCTTTGAAAAGAAGAACTCAGTGTGTCCTGATAAACAAGCTGTATTTGTATTTGGATAGGATAGAAGTTTGAAATGCTTGTCGAATTAAAGAATAAATAATTATTAATAATAAATAATGAAATGTTTTAAATATAAAGTCCATTTTTGAGTTCAATTATTTGGATACAGCCTCTTAAGACATAATTAGAGGAAGATGAAGTGCAAGAAATCCAGACAGACAGACAGACAGACAGACAGACATGAGAAAGTTACCGGAAAGCCTGCTCGTCCAGGTGGACCCTGAAAAAGGGACGAGAGAAATGGGTACAGAATAAAGAAAGAACCACTCAACATTTCTGATTGAGAAGAACACAACACCCTGACAAGCCATAATGAAATTCAGCCTGCTTTTACACTGAGTTGATTTCAGTATTAAATATTGAAATAGAATTATTTAATTTTTTGTAGATCCAGCTTTAAATTTCATTGTGGCATGGCTTAAAGGTAGCAGAAGGAAAACACTCCAGAGAAGCATTCCACAAATGCAAACACCATCAAATGTATTTACAACAGAATTTCCATTGGACCCCCTGAAAATCTTTTTTCTTTCTGTAATGCTATGACATGTATCTTTTATTTACTGTCTTTTAAGTTCATTTATTCTACATTTTCCAGTAAGAATACAACTTTATCAATTAATTTAAATCATTCAAAATATTGAATCACTGAAAGAAAAAGGTCTTAAAAACTCTTTATACCTAAAACTTTTATTATACATCTGATTATACTGCAGAATATTGTTTCCTCTGTTATTAAGGATTGTTCAGTAATCATTGGAAAAAATTTAAACTACTGTATTATAGTACTAATTACGCTTTTTAAGTCAATTCATTTCATGCCATACTAATTATGATGAATATTTCCTTATGATCATCTCAGTGTATTTATCACTGAACATTTAGCTAGCATTAAAAATGAATAGTTCCACATGTCTTAAAAAAAAAAAAGATGTTCATTAAGAGGTCCGTGCATGCATGAAATATGCGGCTTCACAGATGAAGGTGCCGGCTGAAAATCTTATATCTCATGCTTCACTTCAAAGTCAATTGAGGAGATCGCTTTGGTTTAAATCAAATCAAATAACAAGTTCACTTCCCTCACGGTGCACCATTTAGTATGGAAAAAAATACAGTATATAATTTTTCATCATAGCGGTTTAGTAGTAAAAAGCTGACAGCTGCTTGATCATTTAAAGAAAGAGCCTTTCTGTTAAGACCACCGTTACGCTCTTCATTATCTGATGATGCATTTATAGCTCTTTTAGAGCCTGTGGAAGTGCAAGTGCGTGTGTGTGTGTCTGTTGACTTTTCTCTTGGAATATAGTGTGGAGAGGGAAGCCATTTATCAAGGCTCAGCCCAGGGGAGGAAACTATTGCAGACGGACAAAAACATCCGTGGCACTATCTTCTGTCTGTACTCTTTGATTTGACCATATACTGTTCTGATTTCAAATATAAAACATTTCAAATTCTATGAAATTATTTAGCAGCTGTTTGGAAAATAAATTATAAAATAAAGAAATAAATGAAAAACTAAAAAAAGAAAAGAAAATAAATAAAATTAATAATAGGTAAAACTTATATGATAAAAAATAAAATAAGATAAATTCATTCATTCATTTTCTTTTCGCCTTAGTCCCTTTATTAATCTTGGGTTCTCCAGCATATGTTTTTTACGCAGCGGATGCCCTTCCAGCCGCAACCCATCACTGGGAAACATCTATACACACTCATTCACACACACACTCATACACTAGGCTACGGTCAATTTTAGCATACCCAATTCACCTGTACTGCATGTCTATGGACTTGTGGGGGAAACCTGAAAAAAACCCACGCGAACTCAGGAAGAACATGCAGACTCCACACAGAAATGCCAACTGACCCAGCTGAGGCTTGAACCAGCGACCTTCTTGCTGGGAGGCGAAAGTGCTGCCCACTGCGCCACCGCGTCACCACAAAATAAATACATTTAAATAAAATTAAAAATAGGAAAAATAATAGAATAAAATCAAAAAACCAAAATAATAAAATGAAGTAATTCAAATAAATCATTATCAATTAGTGTATCTGGAAAGTTTTCATAGCGCTTCACCTTTTCCACATTTGGTTATGTTACAGCCTTATTCCAAAATGGATTCAATACATTTTTTCCTCAAAATTCTATACACAAAACCCCATAATGACAATGTGAAAAAAGATTTTTTGAAATTGTTGCAAATATATTAAAAATAAAAACCTGAAAAATCACATGTACATAAGTATCCACAGCCTTTGCTCAATACTTTGTTGATGCACCTTTGGCAGCAATTACAGCCTCAAGTCTTTTTGAATATGATGCCACAAGCTTGGTACACCTGTCTTTGGGAATTTTTGCACATTCTTCTTTGCAGTACCTCTCAAGCCCTTTCAGGTTGGATGGGAAGTGACGCTGTACAGCCATTTTCAGATCTCTCCAGAAATGTTCAACAGTATTTAGGTCTGGGCTCTGGCTGGGCCACTCAAGGACATTCACCGAGTTGTTGTGAAGCCACTCCATTGATATTTTGGCGGTGTGCTTTGTGTCATTGTCCTGCTGGAAGATGAACCGTCGCCCCTAAAGGTCAAGAGCACTCTGAAGCAAGTTTTCATTCAGGATGTCTCTGTACATTGATGCATTCATCTTTCCCTATATCCTGACTAGTCTTCCAGTTTTTGCTGCTGAAAAACGGTATGGTATTAGCCTGGCGATGAGCGGTGCCTTGTTTTCTCTAAACGTAACACCTGGCATTCAATCCAAAGAGTTAAATTTTAGTCTCATCAGACCAGAGAACTTTGTTCAGATGCCTTTTGGCAAATTCTAGACGGCGAGTGGCTTCCATCTGGCCACTCTACCATACAGGCCAGATTGGTGGATTGCTGCACAGACAGTTGTCCTTCTGTAAGGTTCTCCTCTCTCCACAGAAGAACGCTGGAGCTCAGACAGAGTGACCATCGGGTTATTGATGGCTGGCCAGCTCTAGGAAGAGTCCTGGTGGTTCCAAACATTTTCCACTTATGGATGATGGAGGCCACTGTGCTCATTGGAACTTTCAGAGCAGCAGAAATTTTTCTGTAACCTTCCCCAGCCTTGTGCCTCGAGACAATCCTGTCTCAGAAGTCTACAGACAATTCGTTTGTCTTCATGCTTGGTTTGTGCTTTGACATGCACTGTCAACCTTGGGACCTTATATAGACAGGTGTATGCCTTTTCAAATCATGTCCAATCAACTGAATTTACCACAGGTGAACTCCAATTACTCTGCTGAAACATCTCAAGAATGATCAGTGGAAACAGAATGTACCTGAGCTCAATTTAAAGCTTCATGGCAAAAGCTGTGAATACTGATGTACATGTGGTTTTTATTTGTAATAAATTTGCAACAATTTCAAAAAAATATTTTTTTTCACATTGTCATTATGTGGTATTGTGTGTAGAATTTTGAGGAAATAAATAAGTTGAATCCATTTTGGAATAAGGCGGTAAAACAAAAACAAAAATTGGAAAAAGTGAAGCTCTATGAATACTTTCCAGATGCACTGTAAATCAGAAACCCAAACATCACTATATAGAGGTTATTATAAAGGTTTATAAATTGCTCATAAAACTTTTCATCAAATCATGTTTCTGATAAAATTTTAAATTTAATTTAAATATTTTCTGCATATTTGTAGAATAAAAATACATACATAAACACAGGCATACTGTACATACATACAGTACATTAAATAAATACATTGAAATAAATAAAAACATTTAAACAAACTAACTAACTTGTATTCAGCAGGAATGCAATAAATTGATCAAATGTGCCATTACAAAAATAATGCAACAAAGTATTTAAATTTTAAATAAATGGTTTGAACCTTTTTTTTTTAAATCTAATATTAAAAAGCATTCCATAATAACTGTTTTTAACACTGAAAATAATATGAAATGTTTTTTAGGCACCAAACTAGCACATCAGATTTCTGAAGGCTGAAAATTCACCTTGGACATCACAGGAATACATTTTCAAATGTTTTAAAATGGAAAACAGTGTTAAAATATATCATATTACTTCACAACAACTGTATTTTGGATCAAATAAATAAATAAATGCCGCCTTGGAAAATTTCAAAACAATTTAAACCATTTAAAATGATCCAAAACTTTCAAACAGTAAGTAAAACAGCATTATGGTTGCAAATAAATAAATATTTAATAATAATTATAAGATCATGAATATTTCCATTATTTTCTGCAATTTTAAGCATTTATATTTGCATAATTTTAATAGGCATTGGTCACACGTTACAATAAGGTTTAATAGTCAATGTTAATTATACATTTACTAACACGAACAAACAATGAACAATTCATTTACCACAGTATTTCATGTTAGTTAACGTTAGTTAATGAAAATACAGTTGTTCATTGTTAGTTAATGTTAACCCACGGTGCATTAACTAATATTAACAAGCATGGACTTGGATGTTAATGATGCATTAGTAAATGTTCAATTATGGCTAATAAATGCTATACAAGTTTTGTTCATGATTAGTTAATGTTAGTAAATGCATTAACTAATGAAGCTTATAGTAAAGTGTTAAATATAAACAATTAAAATAATAAAATCAATTAAAATATGTTTTTTTTTTTGTATTTCTGGGCAATCACAAGTCACTGGATATATAATAACACTTGTAGTGACTCCTAAAGTGTGTGGCAAACAATCAAAGACCACTAATAGGATCTATGGGTTCAAAAGTCAAAGGCACACATGTGGAAGAGCAGCTGGACGGAGTGTTTATAAGCGGCGGTGCATAGAGAATGCAACAGATCTCTGCTGGATGAAGCTGCGATCAGGACTGTGTACAGCGATCTGTGGTGTGTGTATATATGAATGTGTTGAAGTATGGTGAGCAGGTCTAAGGTGCAGGTCCAGGTGCTGAGTGGGAACAGGCCACCGAGACCTTCTGGGTGCTGCTCAAATCAACCCAAAGCAGCGTCTGGTGAGGTCAGAGGTCACCCACCGGAAGAACACTTCATTTGTGATCCACGGTAGCAGGGTACATGTGGCTCTCATTTAGCCCACAGCGCTGCTGGGTAAATGAAGGGGTCCCCTAGAGGGAAACGGGGCAGACCATTTCCCTAGAGCCCAACATTGCACGGATAAGCGATATTTGGTGCATAAAGGGCACTTACAGATCACATGCAGTAAAAATACGGAGAAATCACGTACATCAGCAGAGAAAACTAATTTAATTATGCTGTTCTTTTAAAATAAAGAGCCATTGTGGTATTTTAACACACAAATACTGTGGTGATAACTGTTAGCTACAGTTGAAGTCAGAATTATTAGCCCCCCTTTAAATTTTTTATTCTTTTTTAAATATTTCCCAAATTATGTTTAACAGAGCAAGGAAATTTTCACAGTATGTCTGATAATATTTTTCCTTCTGGAGAAAGTCTTATTTGTTTTATTTTGGCTAGAATAAAAGTTGTTTTATTTTTTTTAATGTTTTTTTTACATTTTAAGGACAAAATTATTAGCCCCTATAAGCTATTTTTTGATAGTCTACAGAACAAACCATTTTTATACAATAACTTGCCTAATTACCCTAACCTGCCTAGTTAACCTAATTAACCTAGTTAAGCCTTTACATGTCACTTTAAGCCATATAGAAGGGTCTTAAAAATATCTAGTAAAATATTATTTACTGTCATCATATCAAAGATAAAATACATCAGTTATTAGAAATGAGTTATTAAAACTATTATGATTAGAAATGTGTTGAAAAAATCTTCTCTCCGTTAAACAGAAATTGGGGAAAGAATAAACAGATAGCTAATAATTCAGGGCAGCTAATAATTCTGACTTCAACTGTATACTCATATTTTTGAAGTCATTTACAAACTTTGACTGAATATGCTTCTTCCCAAATACAGCCCTCCTGTGAATTCCATATATTTCCCAAGTGAACAGGACAAAGGAATTTTCACAATATTTCCTTTTTTTACTTATTTTGTTTTATTGTTTGTTTTTTAGGAGTTTAACCTAATTAACCTAATCAAGCCTTTAAAAGGCACGTTCATTGAATAATAGTATCTTACGAAATGACTAGAAAAATATTATGTACGGCCATCACAGCAAAGACTAAATAAAACAGTTATTATAAATTATTGTGTTTAAAATGTGCTAAAAAAACATTCTCTCCATTAAACATCACCTGGGACATATTTCCAACTGTATATTGATTGTAACTGTATATAGTGGGGAGGGGGGGGGGCAGTACAGTGCATGAAAAGAGAAGAATTTCTAATTTCAGAATATCCTCATTGTAAAAGCATCTGTAAAAGACTCAAATTGAAGGTAATTGCTACAAATACTTTGAAAATAAAAACAGACATTTACAATTAATACCTGTGGTTCTTGAGGTATTATCAGGTAAATTGATTCATCAGCTCACATGTGACAAGACGAAACTCATTTTCATTTTGCTGACTATAGTGCCTCTTCAGTCAACTGGCAGAAATAATTAAATAGAATTTGCCATCCTTATTGGGTTAAAAACCCATGTCTAAATTCAACTGGTATTCCGCTAACAAATTTATTGCACAGATCCCTTTTTTTCCTTTTACTTTTAAAACATCAGTAGCCATTTTCCATGGACCACACATTTTGCTAAAATACTCTTAAAGGTGCCGTATGTAAGTTTGACACCCAGTGGTTGAACTAGGTATTACATTCCTTTATCAAAACAAATGCAAGTGCAGGTTGCCAGATTGAGAAGTGAGTCTGACAATCGAGCCTAAAGGCTGATTTAAGTTGTGTTTTAAATAAAAGCAATGGCACGCGATAGAAGGAATATTTTCCATATTAAAATGAGTTTTTGTTCTAAGCAACACTTCAAATTCATATATTATATTATTCAGTGTTAAATGCTAATAATGTGAGTTTAAATTCCATTTTACATGACAATTTGTTACTACTGAGAGCAGCAGCGGATAGTTCATCTCAGATCTTGAAAATAAAATAAACTGTTTGAAATTGAACTTTAGAACTGTAACTCAAAACCAACACATAGTGATTCAGCATGAACATTTAATAATGTTAAAGAGGCAGAATATGTATTATTAGATTATAAACCTTACTATTTCATGAGTGAGTGCATGTTCTGTGCTTCCGAATGGCTGTATTTAAATTTCTGTTGTGTTTTATCTGGTGCAAACAGCCAAATTGCTTATTACTGTATATCTCATCACGAAGCGTGTCGTTAGGACACGGGGGTTACAATGTAACCTGCTTACCTAATGTTTAAATTCATGATATTTATATTATTTGCTAATTAATAACCCCTTTATGTGGAACTCTGAATCGGCTTCTCATTTCGGAGTCTGCTACTGTCCAACAGAGGTTGCATTTCAATCACGGGCGCATGCTTGGAGAGCCATTCTGAATTAATTATTGAAATATACAGTTTTCCACCAAGGCTGATATATGCTGAAATATAATTGGCTAAACTTGCATTGGATAGGTTAAAAGAACCATAACAAAGACAGTGTTCCAAGGTGGAAAACACATTTTCAAAGCAGAATATCTGACTTCAGCAATGTTTTCAGATAAACAAGAATGTTCACTTGGCATGTTTCTTAAATATCTGCGAAGATATTATGGTATTTTTATGCTTTAGAAGAGTCAAAACTTACATACAGCACATTTAACAAGTTATCTACATCTTGTATGGGCTAAGGGTGAGCAAATTAAAAGCAAAACTTTATTTTTAGGTAACCTATCCCTTTAAATGTGTGTGAGTTCAATCCATACTTGATACTTTCTTAAACCCAAACTCAAACTAAGCTTAGAATTTAATCGAAGACCAGTGGATACGAATGAAACACAAGTGATATAATGTTGCACTAGCAAATGTTTCATCCCAAATCCTTATGCGTCTGACCATTGTGATTGTCCACAGGAGCAATAGCACACCAACAGAGGTGCTTTCTCTCAATGTCAAATGTTTCCTGTCACTGCTAATTGTTTAAGCCTGGGTTGGGCCAAACGTGCCTCTAAAAGGGGGCTATGCTTCAGTGAGGTGACCTGTGAAGAACTACAGACTATTATCCGTTTAAACTTTTCGAAGTATTCACTTCAGCACACAGGAAAAGACCAATTTGGTGCAGTCAAATGGGTAACAGTGTTGTCTTAGTCATCTTGTTGGATTATCTACAGTATTCACTCTCCTAACGGGATGGTCGTATGGAACCATTGATCAGGAACCAAGCCTGCCAAACTCCTTCTCCTGAAAACAAACACTATAGTTAAAGACACGCTGACACTGATTGCCAATTGATCACAAAACCTGTTTAAAGAAGACTGGCTTGATTAAAAGCATTCACTGGCCATCTCTAAACATTCTTTCTTGACAACAGTAGAAATATCAACTCAATGTTTGAGTCAACTAACAAGCTGCGTGCATTATTTGACAGTTCCCTCACCTGCCTTTCAGTTTTTCTCAATTAGCCTTCAATTTATGGGTAATACGAGTAGGTGTTGGAATGTTTGTATACTTCTGTGTGTGTTTTTTTTTGATTCCAGGAAACTGCTCACCCAGAGAGCTATTTAACTGGCTGTAAGTCTAACTTTCAAATGAATGAAAGAAAGAAAGAAAGAAAGAAAGAAAGAAAGAAAGGAAAGAAAGGATGGAAGAAAGGAAGGAATGAAAGAAAGAAAGGAGGGAATGAAAGGAAGGAAGGAAGGAAAGAAAGGAATGAAAGAAAGAAAGGAAGGAAGAAAGAAAGAAAGAAAGAAAGAAAGAAAGAAAGGAAGGAAGGAAGGAAGGAAGGAAGGAAGGAAGGAAGGAAGGAAGGAAGGAAGGAAGGAAGGAAGGAAGGAAGGAAGGAAGGAAAGAAAGAAAGAAAGAAAGAAAGAAAGAAAGAAAGAAAGAAAGAAAGAAAGAAAGAAAGAAAGAAAGAAAGAGGAAGGGAAGAAAGAAAGAAAGAAAGAAAGAAAGAAAGAAAGAAAGAAAGAAAGAAAGAAAAGAAGGAAGGAAAGAAAAAAGAAAGAAAGGAAGGAAGGAAGGGAAGGAAGGAAGGAAGGAAGGAAGAAAGAAAGAAAGGAAGGAAGGAAGGGAAGGAAGGGAAGGAAGGGAAGAAGAAAGGAAAAAAAAGAAGAAAGGAAGGAAGAAAGGAAGGAAAGAATGAAAGAAAGAAAAAAGAAAGAAAGGAAGGAAGGAGGAAAGAAGAAAGGAAAGAAAGGAAGGAAGGAAGGGAAGGAAGGAAGGAAGGAAAGAATGAAAGAAAGAAAAAAGAAAGAAAGGAAGGAAGGAAGGAAGGGAAGGAAGGAAGGAAGAAAGAAAGGAAGGAAGGAAAGGAAGGAAAGAAGAAAGGAAAAAAAAGAAGAAAGGAAGGAAGAAAGGAAGGAAGGAAAGAATGAAAGAAAGAATAAAGGAGGAAGGAAGGAAGGGTGGGCTAATAATTTAATAATTCTGACTTCAACTGTGTATATATATATATATATATATATATATATATATATATATATATATATATATATATATATATATATATAATTATTATTGTTATTATTATTATTATTTTTTTTTAAATGTTCAAGAATGCTTTAAAGGTTAAATTCTGAGATTCTGAGATGTTTGTATGTGGCTGCTATTATTTCATGAATCACTGAAGCTCGACCTTCTCTCACAGCAGGGATGCAGCTGTTCAACTGTACCTAATTTTACACTGCTCATCTCTCTCTTTTCACTTCTACTATATATATTTCTCTTGACCTTTTTTCTCACTATAACCTTGTTTAGTAACATTGGCCCTCAAAAGATGTCTGTCAATTCTGTTATTTTATATTTTAGTGATTGGCCAAATCCCTAAAGCCCAAGATGCAGAAACACAGAACTCAAGCTCACTGGGAATATATAACTTGGAATCCACCACCAAAAAAAGGACATAATTATATATGTTTTGCTGCAGTTTAGACTTACCTGAGCTCTAGGAGGCAGCAAAACACAATGACTTTGCTGTGTGGGGTGTATGTGTGTGGTAAATGTGCGTAACCTAAAGCGTTTGTGATCTCACTAGCCCGGGTGTATTTTTTTGTAGTCCCCAAACTTCATTTGCTGTAGGCTTTTCTAAGCTAACTCTGTAAAAGCCAATGTCTCCCTTTGCATAGAACTTTGAGCGTATTACATTCAGAGATGTTTATGTTCACACAGCTACATTACACATCAACTAAAGTTTAAAATATGATATCGTAGTGGACCACCCCTTTAATGTAAAGCCATTATTTAATCAAATTCCAGATGCATAAATTTAAATTTCCCAAAAAATTAGTGATTTTGTGGTCCCAGGGTCACACATTGATTATGTTTAAAGCAGAGTATTGACCTTATCTTTCTTATTGTCTCAAGACATATGATCTAATTTACTTACACTGATTATAGGGCATCAAAAACAGCTGGCTGATGTTGCAAACTGATTTTCTCTTATTATATTATATGTATTTGTATGTATAGTCATAAACGGACTTGTTTGTAGAGGCATTTGTTTGTCATTTGCTATTGCTAATTATTTTCCTGCATATGAATTGGAAGTATTAAGGCTCAGTCCCAATTCTACCTCTTAGCCCTTACCCCTAGCCCTTGTTTTGCACATTCTGGTGTAGGGGTAGGGCTGTCCCAATTCTCTTTAGCTTGAAAGTGTAGGGCTAAGGAGAAGGGTTAGATAGCCCTTCGAACGAAGATTTTTTTAGGACCACACTCGAAACCAAGGAGTGAGAAAATTACCCAGAATACACCATCTACAACGGCAGGATAGTTAAACCCGGAAGTAAGGAGATCCACAAATTAATACATTTTGTCATTATTACAAATTTTTCACAACAAACAAGCACATGTTTTAATATATTCATAACTGCGTTAAAGTTTTACCATCATGCTTTAAAAAAAAAAACGCTAAAATAAAAACTGCAAAATTTCACGATCTATAATCCATAATCATAACTCCTGTATAACAGTCCCACAACATTCTAACACTAGATGACACTCAAATACCCTGTCAAAAAAAGTGTTGTGGCTGGGAATGAGCTTTTTACAGTGTGTGCTATAATGTTAATGTTGTTTTTGGTGTGTTTACATAAATAAACATGGCCACTGTGTAAATACACAGTACAGTTACAATCATATTGCCACATTAGATCGTTATGATAACATAATATATGACTTCAGTGATTTCTTAAAGATAAATACCAAAAAATAACGCAACTGGAAAAATTACAGCAGTCGTGATCGTCTGATCTCATCCGAAGCATGAAATCGCGATGACATATGGTTACGTGTGCAGGTGCTGTAGTGCTGTCCCATTTCTGAGGGGTACATTTAGAAGCCGTTCCCCTTTATACTCGGTTTTAATGGCTTAAAACATCTCAGGAAAAAAAAGTACTCCCGCATTGCAGGTGCATAGGTGATGTATATAATAAAATAAAAAAAAACATCCTCTTGTGGACATATCATCTGAAATGTGTAGTGAAATGTACACGGAGCCATGTATAGCCGGTTTTGTTTAAGATAATGCCATGCTATTTAAAGGAGAAGTGTATCATTTTTGTGCCACAAGCCTCATCAAACTAAAGTCTCCTAAAGATTCCCATTATATGTAAGTAGTTGGTCAGACAGACCCTCCTAATGGCACATTCCTGCTTAAGTCAATGTTGCAACGTTGGGCATCTCTGATTGCCTAAAAAAAATCAGAGCAATGTTTTGGTGCAATCCAAACTTTAGAAACTATTTCAACATCAAAAATGAATACACTTCACCTTTAACACAAAACACAAGCTCTTCTTCAGACAGATGACAGCGTGGGTGTTTATGTGAGGCGGAAGGAAAAATAACAGTAACAATAACAGTTTCCATTATGTGAATGAATGAAGTTGTGTAATCAACACTCCATCAGCGGTGACAATAAGGAAACACATAAAAGATAAATTCACACTCTCAAACACACAGAAAGCCACAGAGTTTGGGTCACATTACCACAATCCAGTCAACAAAGGGATCATGTCTACTTACAGGAGGACCTGCAATAAAAACAGAAAAAAAGTAGATTAGTCATTCTGAAAATCATCTTGTTTGAACAGTGTGCATATTCCATTAAACTTTTGACCCTGAGTGATTTCTGCAAGAACAGGAACAATACTAGATTCCTAGATGACCAGCCAAGACTGAAATGAGGAACACCCCCAAATTCAAACTCTCTGATGAAGATCAGGGTTAACACTCAGGTAGTTTAATGAGTCACATCATAGGTTTTCTACATAACAAAGAGCTAAAATATGTTTATAATTTGGTAGATGACAGGATTGAAAAGCTCTCGATGGGAAAGCGCTGCACAAGGATGAGCAGTCGGCCCACCAAGCAACAGACCACTGAGAACTGAGTGGGAGAATAAGCCACATCACTGGAAGACTGCCTACGGAGATAAATCACATCCCTGTTCTGAGCATGCGAACCCCACCCAGACATCACAAACTGTCCATCTCCTTCCTAACTAATGCTAAATCATACACTGGCAGCGTAATAAACAGTGGAAACAGATTTCACTAACGTCGTTAGTCAAAAATAGTTAAAAAACACTGTTTTCCACAGTGGATGTGGTGGAAAATCCAGGATTGATTAAAACCAAGGGGAAAGTATGTGTTAAATGGATCTGATATTACTCCACTTTTAAGAGCTGCTGAAAGAATAATAAAAATATTATTCAACATTTAATAAATCAAACATCTAAGAGTAAAGCATTGGAAGGATCCAGGTCTTCCAATGCGGTTGAGTGTTCTCTACTCTTGTGAGGTTGTAGATTTTAGGTGCATTCAAGCTTTTCGGTTATTTAAAATGGTTACTCTGTACAATCAAAGACTCTAGAAAACACAAGACCTGTCACTCGTATAGTTGTGAATGGGGAAAAGTGTAAGTCAATATGGCGAATTAAGTATTAGGCCCAATCCCAATTCTACCCCTTAGACCTTCCCCTTACCCCTAGCCCTTGTTTTGCATGTTCCCGTGAAGGGGTAGGGGTGTCCCAATTCTCTTTAGCTTGAAGGCGTAGTGCTAAGGAGAAGAAGCAGATAGCCCTTCGAATGAAGATTTTTCAGGACCACACTCGAAACCAAGGGGTAAGAAAATTTCCCAGAATACACCATCTACAACGGCAGGATATCTGCACCCGCAAGTAAGGAGATCAACAAATTAGTATTTTCTGTCATTATTAGGAATTTTTTCAACAAACAAGCACATGTTTTAATATATTCATAACCGCGTTCGTGTTTTACCATCATACGGTAAAAAACTAAAATAAAAACCGCTAAATTTCGCTATCTATAATCCCTATTAAAAACTCCTGTATAGCAGTCCCACAACATTCTGACACTCGATGACACTCGAATTCCCTGTCAGAAAAGTCTAGTGGCTGGAATTGACCTTTTTACAGTGTCTGCTATAATGTTAATGTTGTTTTTGGTGTGTTTACATAGCTGAATATGGCCACGGTGTAAATGCGCAGTATAGTTACGATCTTATTGCCACACTAGATCGTTATGATAGCATAATATATGACTTCAGTGACTATGCCTTAAAGGGACTGTGGTACAATTCACAAGCCCAGAGTTATTAACTGTACGACTTGCCATTAAAACCCCATCTACACTATATTAGATTTAGGTCAATCAACAAAAGTTGAATATTATTCCAGCATTTTGTCCATGCAAACACGTAGCCATGTGGATAGGCAAAATGCAACTTTTTGAAAACAATGATATCATTGTACCATGTAACCAGAAGAAGAAATAATCCTGCACCTAAAGGAATAGTTCACATAAAAATGATGAAGATTACCCAACAATTTACTCACGCTCAAGCCATCCTCAGTGAATATGCCCTTTTTCTGTCGAACAAACACAGTCAGAGAAGATTTAAATTTGATTCATCCATGTTCTGTAATCATGTTGGAAGTTGGTTTTATTTTGAAGCTTTTAAAAAGCCTTTTAATCCCTTGTAAAACGAATCCATATGCCCTAGGGGGTTAACAGATATCTTTAGAAGCTGATCAATGTGTTATGTTTTGTATTTTATCCAGAAATGTAATCATATTGATTTTTTTAGATGATAAAGTCAAATCAGTGACTTTCAGCAGCTGCCTAATGCACGTTACATGTGACTGATTTATTCGACGTATGACGTAAGACAGGTAGGCACATGTACACACCATTGTTAGAGTTAGGGCTGGGCGATTAATTAAACAGATGAAATAGACACTCAGAACCTATAATCAATGCATTTTTTTCAGGTCAATTTTTCCAATTACTTTCCCTACCGTGTGTTGTCTGACACAGCCTTTGCATGCTCGCATACCCACGCACCTTTCAAAAAATGTAACTACACGTCACACGTTTGCACTACATTGATGATCGGAAGCTGCACCAGAGATGCCTTGAGATGTCATATTTTCCATTACATAAAATTATTATTTACATTAAAATATTTGAAAGGGACTAAGCCGAAAAGAAAATGAATGAATGAATTAAAATATTTGTTTACAGAAGATGCAAGAAATGCACAGTTTAAAATATTATTTACAAGATTTACAAGTGTTATTTTATTTTTAAAAAATATTTTTTTTTTTTACTTTTAATATGAAAAACACTGAAAATATTAATTTTGCCTCCAAAATTGCACGTTATTTATTTTCACTTTTTTATAAGAAAAAAGTGGCTGTTGGTTTTT
Organism: Danio aesculapii; assembly: GCF_903798145.1. Taxonomy (NCBI): domain Eukaryota; kingdom Metazoa; phylum Chordata; class Actinopteri; order Cypriniformes; family Danionidae; genus Danio; species Danio aesculapii. The sequence continues at coordinate 44,677,700 of NC_079447.1, forward strand.
GTCAATGTGTGTTTTAATTTCAGTTGTTCAACATTGATGTTCAATAAATAATCCTAGACAGTAGATAGTGTGTTTCCTTCAATTATTTTGAAATCAGTAATGCACCCTTCATTCAAAAATCTCTCACTTTGTAATATGTGAGCATATTTACTGTACAAAACCAGTGAACAGTCAGTGAACAATGAGAAAAATTTAAATAAATAAATAAATTAATCGCTCATTAATCATAATTGAGATAAAATGTTATAACAGCTGCACATATAACATTGTATTTAGTAATATACCTGTACATACACTTGTCAATTTGTATATGCAATCACTACTTACTTGTATTTTTTAAAAATATATTTATTATCTGTTTTTTTGTCCTGTCTCTGTAATTCTGTTGCACTGTAGAAGCTCTGTCAAGAAAACAAATTCCTCGTATGTGTGAACATACCCTGGCAATAAAGCTCTTTCTGATTCTGATGTTCAGTCAATCGAGATTTAGATTTTAGGCCAAATCGCCCAGCCCTAGTGAGAGTTATGCAGTAATGCCAAGAAAGCTAGTTTTCGTTTATCGTCATTTTCTGTCGTAAACAAACTGTGGGGTAAGTGGTTCCTGGAGCTTCTGTTGCATGTATTCGGCTGCATTTGCTTAGTTTGATGATGGATTTATTTGCTTTTGGAGGCATTTAAATAAAATTCATTATCCAAACACCATTAAACAACATGGAAGATCCAGGATAACATTTTTAACTACTTTGACTGTGTTCGTCTGACAAAATAAAAAGCCATACACACAGAGGATTGCTTGAAGGAGAGTAAGTTATGGAGTTATTTTCAGTTTTGGGTGAACTATTCCTTTAACAACCAGTGACAGCAACAATGGCAGATTACAGAGCTGTGTTTTGGGCTACTTATTAAGTTAACTAGCAATTTTATCATAAAAGGCTGTATCAACTAGACAACCAGCAGAGACACAGTTATAGTTATATAACTAGTTATAGTTACAGTTAAAGAACCACATATTTTTAGTGCATTCACCTTAATCTTTTCTTATATCGCCACTCATCTTGCTGAAGGAGGACTTCATGTGCATACTCACTGCATGGCTCTGTCTGATTGTTCACAGGACCACATATAAATGTGGCATACCTGGTTTAAGCCTGTTTCCATGTGCACACAGTTATGCTTGAAATGGATAGATGCGAAAGTTTTAGAATAGGCAAAATAAAAATCACATAATCATTGTTATGTGGGCGCAGCCTACGTGAACTGCAATCAACAACTTATTTCTTGAGCTTGCAAAGGTACAATAATGTACAAGAGACTGAACATGATTCAATTCCCCACTATACTCACAGCAAAGTTCATTGTTATTCTTTATTAGAATAAAAAAAGAAGAAGTTGGAAATATCTTTGCTGTTATTTACAGATATTCTGAGAATAGTGTGTAAATTAACATAAATATATGCTAAACTTTTTCCTTGCAATAACAAAATACACAACAGTGCACTTGGCACATTCACTTTACTGTACATAATAAAACCTTTGGGCGACGCAGTAGGTAGTGCTGTCGCCTCACAGCAAGAAGGTCGCTGGTTCGAGCCTAGGCTGGGTTACTTGGCGTTTCTGTGTGGAGTTTGCATGTTCTCCCTGCGTTTGCGTGAGTTTCCTCCGGGTGCTCCGGTTTCCCCCACAGTCCAAAGACATGTGGTACAGGTGAATTGGGTAGGCTAAATTGTCCGTAGTTTATGTGTGTGAGTGAGTGTGTGTGGATGTTTCCCAGAGATGGGTTGCGGCTGGAAGGGTATCTGCTGCGTAAAACAAATGCTAGATAAGTTGGCAGTTCATTCCGCTGTGGCAACCCCAGATTAATAAAGGGACTAAGCCGACAAGAAAATGAATGAATGAATAAATCCTTTGGCATAATTTTAAAAATTGCATACGTATTTTTGTCATGAACTAAAAAGAAACAGCCAGAAGTGAGTATAAAGTGTTAAAAAAGCCATTCACATACAAATCTGTCCACAGGCTTTCATAGATAACCTGAAGTCAGGGAAGGCCTCATTGTTTTATCATTGCTTTATTGTTTGCACAAACAAAAAGGCAATATGAAAAGATATCTAAGCTTTTAGAAAAACAATGATTCAAAACATTTGATTCAAAAAGAGTTAGATAGCCGTATGATGAGTATTGCAAGTACAAATCATGAGCTCATGCGTTAGTAGGATTTACAGCCTCTTTTACATCCTTTAACCAGGACTCTACAATCAAAGCAAAACTGAGATCATAGCTTCAAGGACTCAAGCTCTATCAACTCAAAATTGATGATGACAATTTTTTCCGCTTATGTCACTTAAAATCACCCAGAACCTTTCTTCTATGACTGGATGACTGCAAGAATGAAACAAGTCCGCCAAAACAATTTGTTACAGAACTATTGAACAATATGACCAAGATTCTTTCCAGTTCTTTCATCCAGGAACCTTTCCTTTTTCCTCTAAAAGTTTAAAAAGGTTACGCCTTTCTAGTTCATGGCCAGAAACTTAGGGGAGTAACAGTATGAACCTTTGACTTGAAAACAACTGTATAATGAATGGATGAGAGAACAAAAGTCTCCTTAAAACAATTGTTTACTGTAGAGAACTGTCTGCTTAAAAAAAAGAAATGAGGAGATCTAAGTTTAAACTGAGATCTGTTAGACTGGTGTATTAACAATGGCAGCCTTAAGTAATGGTGCAGTCACACCGGTGACAAACCTTTCCTAGGGGTCCATCATTATTCTTTCCTTTCCTGTTTTGAGAGGCCTGTATTTTCTTAGAAATCAGAACCAGCATTTATCAAAGCCGTCGCTGAGACAGCAAGCCTTATTTTAGACCTAAATGCAAGAATAATGTCAAAGATCGAGTGAATAACACTCACAAAATATGTGTGGTCACACAAAAATAGCTCTCCGAACATTCCAGATCAATCTTTGTCATCATAAACGCTCTCATTTTACCCATGTGATCCCATGACACCTACATGAAAGCACAATATTAAAGAATCTATAGGTTGAAAAGTAGCAACGCCAAATGGGGCGCCTATAGAGTGCTCATGGGTATTGATACTTAACTCAAATTCTTATTGGCTACATTTTTGCAACTACTTCAAGTACAGACACTTAAAAATTAAAACTGTAGTTGAGAATGTGCTGATATTTGTTCTGTAGAGTAAAACAGCTTGTCACTAGGGCAGTACTGTACTTTCAATACCCTTGTAGATTGTTTATTCCTAAAAGGTTCATAGTAGTACCACACAGGTAAATATTATTACTCAAAAGTACTATATTAGTACTATTAAAGATAAAACATTTAATAAATTGGCCTTTAGAGGGCTCAAATATACCTAAATATATTTTTAAATGTATTTCAGCATCATAATAATCAAATGTATTATTTTCAAAGTGGAATTTAAAGGGTCACGAAACACTAAAACACATTTTTTAATATGTGACCCATGCTGCTAAATACTATAAGGACACATTTGAGCAATTCCATCCAAATGTCAACCGTGCCATGAAAAAAATTAAGTTTTCGGTGTTTTCAAACTATTATATTTGATTTACAAAAGTCACACAAGTGGGAATTTCACATCCGTCACATCCATACACAGAGATGTCACATCCATAACAAAGAATTTTCCTTATAAATGCAAAAATGTTAAAAAAAAAATCAATATTGTTTGTTCTATAGTGAGCCAACTATAATCCGTTTGATTAGCATTATTTCTTTTGGGTTGTGCAGCTTAATTCACAGAATTTCTACAAAGTATGTTGTATACTGTAAACTTGCTAACTTTTTTCGTCACATCCATAATGCATGTTTATTTTTCTCATTTAAAATCAAAAAAATGTTTACAGATTGATATTTTTCTGCTCCCATAACTCTGTGGTTAGTTGTTTTGTAAAATATAAATGGATGTTTCAATATAATGTTAATATATACTTCCTCCATCAAAAAAAAACCAAGTTTTTGTTTTCAATTCCCACAGCTGGACGTGTGGATTACAGTGGTCTGCTAATACGCGACAAAAATATGTTTGTAAGGAACATTTTTTACCCGAGACCTTTGGTGAAATCCGGATGTGCCACTCAAATCACTTTAAAAAAAAAATTTTTTTTTTTTTAAACTAGACGTGTGAAAACACCCTGCTGAGACAGGGGGGTTTCATGGCCCTTTAAACGCTTTTCAGAATTATACATATAGAGAGAATACATATATATATATATATATATATGTATATACATATATATATATATATATATATATATATATATATATATATATATATATATATATATATATATATATATATATATATATATATATATATATATATATATATATATATATGTATGTATGTATGTATGTATGTATGTATGTATGTATATATATATATATATATATATATATATATATATATATATATGTATGTATGTATGTATGTATGTATGTATGTATGTATGTATGTATATATATATATATATATATATATATATATATATATATATATATATATGTATGTATGTATGTATGTATGTATGTATGTATATATATATATATATATATATATGTATGTATGTATGTATGTATGTATGTATATATATATATATATATATATATATATATATATATATATATATATATATATATATATATATATATATATATATATATATATATATATATATATATATATATATACATAGAGAATAATATACAGAAATGCCAACTGACCCAGCCGAGGTTCGAACCAGCGACAGATAATATATTAACATGTATTCAGATTTTAGTAAAGTTTAATCATTATATTTGAATCTCAAAAGAGGTTAATTTACTTATTTATTTATTTTTTGTATATTTTGATTTGTATATTTGAGTTCACCGCATGGGTTTGAGAAACATTTTTGTTGTTTTACCAGAATAGGGATTGCATTACTAATATATTACACTAGTTTCACAGAAAGTGATGATTTTACTCTTTCAAACACATGGAATGGAAACAGTTTGCAAATGTTTTATGGCATATTGTAATACTGCTCACAAGTTAAAAGGACTCTATTAATACATCTATAGAGGTAAGACTCAGTTTCTCTAAATACAATTTCCAAAGTGCTAGCCTTTCCAAATGCTTTAAGATCTCCAAGGAGGACAGTTTGTTCTCATGCTATTAAAAGCCTTAGGTGTGCGCATACTGAATAGCTTATACACAACAGCCATCCATGGAGTTGCAAGCACAAGCATAAGCATACTGAAAACCTACCTGGAAAACCATCCCGGCCTTTCTTTCCCCTCAAACCAGGAGGTCCTGATTGAAAAACAACCCACAGTTAGTCCCACGGTTACATTTATGTATAGAATGACTGAAGCAATAGCCTTGCTGTGAATTACTGTACACTTGCGGAGCTACTCAAGAAATCCAATGCAATGCTTTATTGCTGAGCACCTCAGCTATATAATCATTTCATGGCAGTTCTTTAGACCTAGGTGTGGTTGTAACAATTAAAGCAAAACAAATTGAGCTAAAAATACTTTAGCACAGAGTCACGGCATGAAGCAAATAGCATGTCAAAAACATCCAGCAGTAGGATGAGTGGACACTTTGGTAGACTGCATGCTGGGTGTGGAGATCCTTAAAGCCCCAAAGTGAAAGGCGAAACCGAGACACGTGGAAGCATGTGTTCTGATTCCTGGCGCATTCTGCACTTGCGTCCACTTCCTGCTCTACAGACAACCTTCATCCAAAGGCAAATTGAGCCGGGGCGTCAAAAATATCCCATGTGATGATGCCTGGAGGACTCTAGGTGTAAAACTATGCGTGTCTGTGAGGGTATGTTTGTGTGAGACAGCGCGTGGTGGTTTACAACAAACAACACTGGACTATAAACACAGGGAACATTTAATGCTTTCATTAAATGTTTAAGCAATGCTATGTCAGTAAAGGTATTAATATCAAGCCGCATATCACAGCCACCTGTTACCATCCTTATGCAAGAGGACTGGAAAGTGATAGGAAATGATCTTCTGTTGCACGCTGACACGCAGGCACCCGAGCCACCTGCCCCACCTCTTTTCATAGTATTGAAACCCTGAATATTAAACTGGATGATCCAAATAGATTCAGGGAACTGTATATACTGTACTGTACCAAATAGTGCAGGGTTATAGTCATATATCATGTTATTTACTGTAGTCAATTATAATTCTCATGAATGTATGTTTTGATCATGTTGGTTAAGCACATTGTAACATTAACCATTTTCTAGATCTAGAAACTCAAACCAGATGGGACACAATCTTACAATAATCAAAGTACTGCTATATAGACCCAGGAATAACCTCAGGATGATTGGATACTGTTGCCAGCTCCACTCCCCTTATCATCTGCCAATTTCTCCAAATGCTATGTCCTCTGATTGCTCTGCACACATGCCATAGTGCCCAAGAATGAATGTTTCAGCTTGCAGTCCTACAAACTGCAAGCACAGCACAGCAAAGTCCAAGTGGAGGATGAGATAGCGAATTATGGATATGAATAAAACAGCAAATGCCAACCAGCTGCATTTCAATCATCACCAGCTTTAGTGCAAGTACCAAGTGCTGCTTCTGTAAATCAGTCTTTATTCAATAAACCAAATAAACCAAAAAGCTCTAAACTGTCATGAAACATGTTCTGATATTGAAATATAATGTTAATTTATTTATTATAACTCAAAGTTAGAAGTAAATGAATAAATAAATTGAACTTATTATGGGTGGTAAAACTAGGTCTGTGCAATATGACTGAATACTGAAAAAGTCTACCTTAACAAAAAGTCTGTCATTTCGTATTATGCTATGTTTACTGTAATACTTTTTCAGAATTTCTATGAGCACAATATTACATGCCATTACAGGGATGCAGACAGAAACAAGAATAACAGGATCTTAAAATTGCAATCTTGAAAGTACAATGTTTACGTTTAACTATTAACTATTAATAAAATGAATTTACAGGAATGATAATGTGTTGATATGTATAATATAAACCATAATCATGATATGAGATGACCTTTATCATGATACTGTATGAGATTTTTGCCATATCGCCTAGCTTTATATCCAGTAGGGCTGTGCGATTAATCGAATCGCAATCGCTAGCGGCTGTGATATTTTGGGTCATTGTCCTGCTGGAAGATGAACTGTTGCCTCAGTCTGAATTCAAGAGCACTGTGAAGCAGGCTTTCATTCAGGATGTCTCTGTACATTGCTGCATTCATCGTTCTCTTTATCCTGACTAGTCTTCCAGTTCCTGCTGCAGAAAAACATCCTCACAACATGATGCTGCCATCACCATGTTTCAGTGTAGGAATGGTATTAGCCTGGTGATGAGCGGTCCCTGGTTTTCTCCAAACGTAACGCCTGGCATTCATTCCAAAGAGTTCAATTTTAGTCTCATCAGACCAGAGAATTTTGTTTCTTGTGGAGTCCTTCAGATGCCTTTTGGCAAATTCCAAATGGGGAGTGGCTTCCATCTGGCCACTCTACCATACAGGCCCGATTGGTGGATTGCTGCATAGATGGTTGTCCTTTTGTAAGGTTCTCCTCTCTCTACAGAAGAACGCTGGAGCTCAGACAGAGTGACCATCGGGTTATTGATCACCTCCCTGACTAAGGCCCTTCTCCCCCGATCACTCAGCCTAGATGGCCGGCCAGCTCTAGAAAGAGTCCTGGTTGTCCCAAACATCTCCCACTTACAGATGATGGAGGCCACTGTGCTCACTGGAACTTTCAGAGCAGCAAAAAATATTTCTGTAACCTTCCCCAGCCCTGTGCCTCGAGACAATCCTGTCTTGGAGGTTTACAGACAATTCCTTTGTCTTCATGCTTGGTTTGTGCTTTGACATGCACTGTCAACCTTAAGACTTTTTATAGACAGGTGTTTGCCTTCAAATCATGTACAATCTACTGAATTTACTACAGGTGAACTCCAATTAAGCTGCTGAAACATCTCAAGAATGATCAGTGGAAACAGAATGAGCTCAATTTAGAGCTTCACGGCAAAGGCTGTGAATACTTATGTATATGTGAATTTTCAGGTTTTCGTTTTTAATAAATAAAATGTAAACAATTTTTAAAAATAAATTTGCAAAATTTTTTCACATTGTCATTATGGAGTGTTATGTGTAGAATTTTGAGGAAATAAATTAATTTAATCTATTTTGGAATAAGGCTGTATCATAGGAAAATGTGGAAAAAGTGTGAAAAAAATGCTTGTTTGTTGTAAGAATTCATAATAATGACAAAATATACTCATTTGTGCATTTCTTTACTTCCGTGTGCAGCCATGCTGTCGTTGTAGATGATGTATTCTGGGAAATTTTCTTACCCCTTGGTTTCGAGTTTCCCTAATCCTTCAAGCTAAAGAGAATTGGTAAGAGGAAGGGCTAAGGGGTAGATTTGGGATTGGGCCTCAAGGCCCGTGCACACCGGGACACTTTTTTCTCGTGTTTTCTATCAACGTTTAACGCCTTGTGACTAAATAAAGGGCACTAATGCGATCGTGCACACCAACGCGCAAAACGGCAGGCGTAAAAGCGTCATTTTTAAAGAAATGCCTCATGCTTGTTTTTTTTGTTTTGATGCGCCACGTTAAAACCTTCTCCCCCAATCAGATTGCCACTTTTGTTTACGTGCACAGAGCTGCTGAAGTTACAGTAAACATCACTTGAAGGCGCTCAATATACTAGCTAGCAATAGCTAAGTACAATTTCAGAGTTGTTCGCAGCTCTTACACCATATGAAAAAAAAAACATCACAAATGCACCAGGAGAAAACTAACGCTATAACTCACTACTGTTTGCTCTAGAGAAAAATTGGGCCAATAACAAAAAAACAACATTAACACTATAGCAGACACTCTAAAAAGGTCATTTCAAGACACAAGACTTTTTTGACAGGGTATTTCAATGTCATTATAGTATGGATTATAGATAGCGAAAGTTTTTATTTTAGCGCTTTTTTTTAAGCATGATGGTAAAACACGACCGCAGTTATGACTATATTAAATACATATGCTTGTTTGTTGTAAGAATTCATAATAATGACAAAATATACTCATTTGTGCATCTCTTTACTTTCGTGTGCAGCCATGCTGCCGTTGTAGATGGTGTATTCTGGGAAATTTTCTTACCCCTTGGTTTCGAGTTTCCCTACTCCTTCAAGCTAAAGAGAATTGGTAAGAGGAAGGGCTAAGGGGTAGATTTGGGATTGGGCCTCAAGGCCCGTGCACACCGGGACACTTTTTTCTCGTGTTTTCTATCAACGTTTAAAGCCTTGTGACTAAATAAAGGGCACTAATGCGATCGTGCACACCAACGCGCAAAACTGCAGGCGTAAAAGCATCATTTTTAAAGAAATGCCTCATGCTTGTTTTTTTTGTTTTGATGCGCCACGTTAAAACCTTCTCCCCCAATCAGATTGCCACTTTTGTTTACGTGCACAGAGCTGCTGAAGTTACAGTAAACATCACTTGAAGGCGCTCGAGCGAAAAACTGTCAATGCGAGCGCGCAATGAAGAAGATGCCCAGAGGCGATATGAACGTGGAGCTGCTTATTGAACTGGTGAACAATAATCATTTCTTCATCGCTAGAACTGGAGCTGCTACTTGAACCATCCATGCTTGTTCGAATCGCCAGTAACTTTAACAACACGAGTGTCAACTTGATGTCTTCTTTTTCTGTGTTACAAGCGGGTGTCAGAAGCTTAAAGTTGTGTAGCGCCATCTAACGTCAAGGAGTGATTTTGCATATTCTTCTGCTCGACGCCAGTGAAAATCACTTGGGTTTCAATCCGGAAAAACGCTGACGATAAACGTAAACGAAAAGCATCCCTGGTGTGTACGAGCCTTTACTGTTTCATTTCTGAATATTTATAAACAACTTTGAATAAAAGTTAAAATCTTAAAATAATAAAAGTTAAAGGTAATATCTTTTCAGTTCCTTTTTTAACTGACACTCACTGATTTTAGCAGTAAGAAGCCACTATACAGATACTGAGGTGAAGGTTTACTACATAATTAAATGGCAAATCAAATCAAAATCAAATAAAAAAAATGCAATTAGATATTTTCTCCAAATCGCACAGCCATAATATACAGTGGTTAAAAAGTAAACTGCCAGCCAAACAAAAAGAAATGAAATGAACTTTTGCACTTTTTGTTTTATTAAGATGAACAAAACCTTCCCCACACCTTTTAAAATCTGGAAAAATCACTGCACGCATTTCATGACTTTTCGCAACTGTTATATATAACCTTGTCAAATATAAGTTCTCTTGGTCTTCAAATAAAAATGCGGTTATGTGGCAATTCCAGAAGGCTGAGAAGATTAGTTGACTTCTTTGAAAAAAGCAATGTGGTGCTCCATGCACCTCCAGTATCCTCGGGGAGCCAATAAAACTTAAACAAAGGCCCTATCAAGTTCTGATAGGCCCACAAAAGTTTCAAGCCTAGGGAAGCGTACAGTCCATCACGCACTCCAACCCATGCTGAACCCGGTGCAGTCCAGATGACTGACGTCTAACTGAGCAGCTCCCGCTCCAATAAGAGCACAGGCCCGGTTACAGGAGCTGGACGGCAGTGTGTCTGCTCCCGTCTGCCCACTGATGACAGTTGACCCATTCACGACGATCCCTCGCCGCTTTGTTGCCTCGTTAAACTGCAGTCACAGTTTGAAAAAGGATCACAGCACAAGTCGTTTTTCATTCTCACTCTTGGCCGCCGTTGTACTAACCTCATACCATGAGGAACAGGGATTCAGAAGCACACCATCCAGTTTTCTGCTCAAAGAGTTTGGCAAACGCTTGACTACACTAGCACCTACTGCTCAATAAAAAACATCTGACATGCATACAATAGGCTCAAAAGCAAAATAGTATTTTGCTTGTAAAAATAAGAAAGGAGACATACAACATTAGAAGGCTGGGAAAATAACTTTGCAAGCTTTCTTAAGGGCACATGGTTCTAGGCCTCGGCCTCTACACTCCACTTTTGGCCAATTGCAGCATTCCCAGAGAGTCTGAATTGGTGCAGGTTTCCTATTCATTCTCATGCCAAGATGTGGCTAGGTGGAGAAATATTTTCCCCAACAATTCTTGGGAGTAGAAAAAGTGCTCCATTATAACCAGGATTAAATAATTACACCGAGCCACTTACAGGAGATCACTACAAAGACGCTTTTGTGATGATGCCAGAACAACCACAATTACCCTGACTTTACCATTATTCTCCCAAATTGCTCCCACAAGGGAAAGAATACATATATATTTACACATCAAAAAAATCTAGCTGTGTCTCCTTTATTCTGTGTAGAAGAAAGACGTCCTTCTCCAATTGTACCGGGTGGTGAAGTGGAGAGTTGGAGCACCACATAAATCTTTCAGTGAATTTTCCTTGGCTGTTTTTCCATCTAAATGGGTGATTTAGATGGTCATCGATTGAAATTTGGCCCCAGAGAAATTCATTCATGATTAGAAATCTGAGAAACATCCAAGAGTGGCATTACCATTTACTAGCCTGCTGAAAAGACTGGTGATCAACAGGAATTTCCAGACTGGTCATGCAGGTTCAAATTGATCTACATAGCAATGCAAAACAAAACAGCAGCAAAATAGTCACTGCTTTTCAGATCCCACTTGGACAATAGCCGCATTTCCACTGTTGGGCCAGTGCAAGCCAGGGCTTTTATCACGCCGGGCCAGGCTAATCACCAGGGAGGTTGAGCAGTGAGGCTGAAATCATGTTGCAAACCCCGCCCTCAGAACGCCCCACAAATCAAACATCATACAAACCACCCAGTACAGCGGGAATCAGGCAGACAAAGCACACCATCGCATCATCATGAAACGATTAAACTGGAGACAATCGAAACAAGCAAATTACTGTACAGAATTACATTATATGTTTATACGCATTGGCCATTGCATTTTCATTCATTATATTCGTTTCCTCGCCGATCGATAGTTGGCATCGTACATGGAGTGGTCTCACCACTAACGGAAAGATGACCCCGGGTTTATTATTTCGGTATTTGTTATCTTCATAGGGGTAGAAATAACACTTGTAAAGTATGAACAATAACATAAACAACACATACATTTTTAGAAAGGTTTTTATTTTTTAATTTAGCAATTAACAGGACCCAAAACATATACACTATAGATAACGATTTACCATGCAGGAAAATCGTGCGTAATTTAACTCAATAACATGCCAAAACTCAAAATGTCAAAGATGCCCTTAAAATCAAGTTCAAATAACATTACAGGAGATTCCTGTGGAGATCGCCTATCATTGGTTTTGTCTTGCTAATTATTATTTTAGACCCATAAATAGAATTACTGCTAGATAACAATCACCTGTACTTTCCCCGTCATGGCTAGGCGTGTATCAGCAAACCAATAAAGCCCAATAAAGCCCTGACCTTACTGAATAAACAGTGATCCACCAGATACTGTATGTCAGAAAGTATAGTTTACAGCTGATCAACTCATTTGATCATGGTAAAATAACACAGAAATGGAATAATAACACTTCAATCTCCTGCCGAAGCTCAGACGGTCTTCTTTGAGAAACTGTCAATCACGATGACACGCCCCGTTTTTATAGCATTAAATTTCTGGCTAAAAACATACTGTTTACAAAAATAAAGATCTGAACCTATATCAGCTTGATAACCAGTGCCTTAATTGACCAAAACCATTTTATTGCAGGTGAAATTATAATTTTTAATTTGGGCTCAAGTCTCGTTCATTAAGGCGGGCTTTGTGACTTGTACTGCAGCCAGCCCCCAGGGGGCAATTAAACTGCCTGGACCTTCACTCAAAAGCAGGCGTGTGGCACACTTGCTCCAAGCTGGCTCGTTTTGGCCCAAGGTATTCGGCGGACCAAAAAAGACTGGCCGCTAGCCCCGAGAAAGCCCTGCTTTGGCCTGTTCAGGCCCCGAAAGTGACTATGGAAATGCGGCCCTGGCTCGCACTGGCTTGCTCGCTTTAGGTGCGACAGTAGAAATGCGGCTATTGAGTGCCACTTAAAAAACGATTAATAAATCAAGTATAAGAACTTGTTATGACATATAGTTAAAACATAGTTTATTTCCTCTTTAATTGGCAAATTTGCTGGTCCGAGTTGAGATCCTCTAACATTTCACTTAATTTGACATGGGTTCTGCTCAATGAATCAGCCGGCATAGCAAGGAGGACAAGCGTTTGACTTCATTAGCAGAAACAGCAGGGATTTTAAGCATCAAGAATCTCAATAGGACCATTGAGAGCTGACTGAATTTCACTTTTTTATCCACACCCATCGGAAAAATCCTCTGTTACTGGCCCTGAGGTCATCTTATCTACTACAAATAAAATGCAGATTATAAAGGGAGAATTGGATTAACACCTGCTGGCCCTCGCAGATGCTAAAATCATTATACTTCAGTAGCAAAAGTGCTATGAAATGAAAAGAATGTGTGTGTGTGGACACGTGTGTACGAATAAATGTGCCTAAAAAAAATAAAAGCAGCTCACACTTTAAACTTTTCCACTGTATTAATCAGTTCTTGGAAATAATTGGTAGTTTTGACCCACAATGAACTAACCAGGAGAATGTTAAACGTACCCAGTAACCTCAGAGATGCTTGCAAAGTGTCAGATGCTCTCTGTAACCGTGAGACAGCATCAAACAGCTTTTATGGTGTGAAAATATCCAGTGTGAATTTGGATCTCAGCCCAATAAGCAGGATGAGTGTCAGAAGACAGGTTGTGTGGGTAGTAACAGCGGAGGAAGTTTCGTCTAGGCTTATTCAGCATGACTAAAAATAACTCAAAATGCAAAATGATTAACACTCAGCAAACTGGAATGCAAAATACTGCAAAAACAACAGTGACATGGGGAATATATCAATCTTGGGATTACACAAATCACAATCTAAATCGTTCAAATAAAGTATAATATTAAACCTGTATGCCTGCCAGATATGGCTTGAATTTATGACATTGGAAAAGTCTGGATTTATCATTGGATAAAGCATAACATCTCATGGGTGCATTTCATAACCAATCATATTATAGGAATGAAATCCACCGACTTTTCATTAGAGCTATGCAACAGTCAATCACTTATTACAAAGATTTTAGAAATGAATTAGAAGCACTGTGTGCTTTTTCCATCTTGTAGCAAAATTGTTTGTGACTAAACTCTGAGTAAACTCTAAAAACAGTAAGTTGAACGCCAATTTGCTGTTTATTCCTACAATGGTAACCCAAAAACAAAATCAATTTAATCAGTGTAGTAAAGTCTCTCCTCCACTGACATACATTTGAAATGGCCACTTGGCATTAGTCTAAGCCAAGGATTTTCAACCGGTGGGCTTCAGCAATCCTGCAGGTGGGCCACGAGATTAAAATAAAAATTAACTTAAAACTAACTCTCAATATTACACTATAATTTTTGGATTTCATCATTAATATTAAAATGAGCAAAGTAGTGTCTCCTGTTCTCTTATTGATTACTTCAAACTCGCTGCAAAACAGCCTCATGGTCGCATCTAGTACACGTAAGTTCATTTACAAACTATGCGTGAAGTGAAAGTGAAAGTCTCTCTTTGTGTATTTTTGTGTGAACTATTTAATATATTCACATAGTTGTCCAAATTAATGTCCTGTAAGTGTTTTATAACAGACGTGCACCCATACAGGTGGATCTAGCGAGGCTCAATTGTGTTTCTGCCACAGACTGTAAAATAAACTTGCATTTGAGATTAAGACGCACTCTTGTGGAGCTGTTCACTGTTCCTGTCAGCGATCTCCCGATAATATCCAGCTGCAAACTCAGATTGCCATCACACATGTTTCAACAGATTGTTTTACTGTATTTTACATTTGTCTTTATATTTTTGAATAGTAGATATTTAATAATAGATATTCAGTCAGTCCAGTTTAAAGCAGAAGCTGTTTTTTTTTGCAATCTCCCTGTTGATCTGTGGTTCTCTTTGAATCTGTGTATGTTTAAAAAAATATATATATATATATATATATATATATATATATATATATATATATATATATATATATATATATATATATATATATATATATATATATATATATATTTGTTGAACTTCATACAAACATTTTAGAGAAAATGTCAGACAGGTGGGCCTCGAAGTGGGCCATGAAGAGAAAAAGGTTAAGAACCCCTGGTCTGAGCCACAAGATTTTGGCTAAAGATTGCATGCTTGGCTTAAATAGGCTTCATTTTGCTCTATACCACACACTGTAACTTCGACATCCCATGATAATTGATGTATCTAAATTTATTTTCCCCCTTTGGTGCAACCACTGAGAGTTGATTTCTGACTGGTCCTAAAATTGATTGTTGTTTTATAGATGTGAAAATCATTTCGCACAAAGGAGAATATACAATTAAATAGCTACAGAGCTCAACATATATAAGTACACCCCTCACAAAACTATCTTTTAAATTCTTATTTTTAACAGGAAGCTATACAATATTAAATTTGTGCATTTACATTAGATTAGTCAGTACTAAAGCCAAAACTGGAGCTTATCTAACATTATAACTTACGATAACAGTCCAAAAACTAGTACAGGGTTTCTGCAGGTTTCTTCAAATCAAATTTAAGACTGTTAAAGACAATTATGGATGACATTTTAGACTTATAAAGAGGCTAAACACCAAGTAATTTTTAGATCCAGTTACTTCTGTAAATAGTTTTCTTTTAATGAAAGATCATGTAAAACACTGATGTAAAGTGATGTGTTGCTTTAGTTTTCTTTCCCTAATTGGAGAATTTAATTTGGAGAGTTTGCTGTAAAAAATTCTAACAGCTGTTTATTATCTCTTTGCAATAAAAAAACTTAAATATATATAAAAAAAAGTTTTGAGATGGATTATAGGTGATTGGGTGTCGACCAGATGGGGTAGCTTTACTTGGACATAGGAAAATGGGGTATTTTTTCCTGAAGCAATCTAATAGGACTTTTCATTTGTCAGTAACCTGGGTTAATCGTTTCCGGTGAATTGTATGCCAATGCAAATTTGGCGCGTTTCAGGTCTTTTTTCTTTAAAAATCTCCACTGGCTGAGTGATATCTGATATAAAGTTGGTCTCAGATTGCACAAGAAGCATTGCATTAAATTACATTTTCCCCCGCCATGTCTTGAGCATTTATTTTACCCCAGTATATTCAATGGAGCTTCTGTGCTAGCCTGCTGATTCTAATGGGTGCGTGCGAGCAAACGGCTTTTTGTCTCATTTTATGCTTGAGCAACTAAATGAATGCCAAAGTCTATTTTACTGATTGTATTTTAATTACATTACAACATCGATGCTGTAAAAGGAACCGTATAAAATGTAAAAAACTCACAAAAAACGGGTCACTGGAAGTTTATCAGTATGGGAAAAACACTAGCTCGGCATATACCCTATTAAGGCAAGGCAAGGCAAGGCAAGTTTATTTATATAGCACATTTCATACACAGTGGCAATTCAAAGTGCTTTACATAAACTGGAATTGAGACCAGATTAAAATTATTTAAGACCATTTAAGACCCGAGGATACCCTGCAGTACACCCAAATGTATATGTTATTAAAAAAAGTATCAAATACAAATTTAAAAAAAGAGAAAAAAATCAAGAAAAGCAAAAAAATAAAAAATTAAATAAATATTTAGTTAAAATTTTTAGGTTGTAATTTTTTTTTTTTTTGCAATATTTTGCTTGAATTTAATTGTATTATCTTTAAATTTCTAAATATGTTTGGTGACTAAAATATTATTTTAATAAATATATTTGTTTAATAAATCGGTTTTGTTTAAATGCACCAGAATACATTGCCTATATTCACTGAGAAATGGCTAAAACTCCGGGAAGCCAACTTAAAATAACGTACAAGGAATGTGGTGGGTTATTAAATAACATTTATTTTCCAATTTAAAAGACAGTGTGATCTTGTTTCCTTGTACCTCATAACCTCCAAAGCAACAAACACTTATTCAAAATAAATGGCCGTGAGGGTAAGGTTAAAACAACACCTTCTCAACTGCTGAACAGAAAATCTGACACTTTAGAGGAAGCCTAGAAGATGTTTTATGCTTTTGCCTTGACAATTGTAATTGCGATGCATACGCTTGTGAGCTCACCTTTGACCTAAGGGAGTTCTGAATGCGACAACTATACCAAAACAGTGTTAAAAGGGCAAGATAAGTGTGTCTGTTTTGAAAAAAAGATCTGGCCACTGGAGTACACTCCCTCAAAAGAAAAAAAAAACCCCACAATTCATCAGAACGATGAAACAACACATTTATTAACCTCGACATCATAATTGCAAAAGGATAGCAAAATTTCCTTCCATAAATACCAATCAATCTGCAGAGCTTTGCTACTTACCACACATTCTAAAAATTAAATTTAAAGACGGACTCAAAAGGGGAGGCTTCCCCAAACATGGCGTCAGCTTTCTCCCAAGACTCAAGGCAGACAAATCCGTTATTGAGCTTTGTCACATTAGTTAAGCGAAAAACTGCAGACTGCTGAACTCCCATAGGACCCCCACGGGTTTTACCGCTCCCATTCACGCTGTGGCCAAGAGCGAAAAAATGAAGTGCGATGAGAGCTCAGAGAGCCGGCGTCCGCCGATATTGGGTTACTGAGGGTAAAAAGGCATGCCATGCCAAGAGTTATTAAAACAGAAGCCTGACAAGGAGATTTCAGTGGCATTGCTGAAATAAACAGAGAGCTGCTCAATGTCTTTACCATGTGTGTTACAGGGCTGGCGCTTGGCCAGCGGCTCTCAACACACGCCGTGGCTGCTGTGTCAAAAGCGGCCATCAAATAAATGCAGACTGTCGGCTGATTACAAAAGCAGAACTGTTGAAATAAACATTACACAGCTAAAAACATATTAAAATAGCCATGCGCTGAATTTTTTAATGGAGCTAATGGTGGGTTACTAGGCAGGAGAGATGATTTAAGGGCTGCTCTGAATATCTCTACTATGCCTGAAATCAGAAAATAGTATTCATGGCATAAAAATGTGTTTACAGAAAGTTTTATATACACCCGGAGTGGTAATAAGGATTTGGAAAAGTGATATGCAGACATGGTAAGTGCAACAATAATGTGGTCAGCAAATGTGCTCTTTCAAGTGTACCCGAGAAATTCCTACTCCTACAAATTGGTCAGTCATTATTAAGTCCAGTCATTTATGCATTTATGTCGGAAACAAATTATGGATGTACTCTCTTGAAATAAAAAAGGGACTTTCACAGGGACTGGTGGTTCCATAGGAACTGTTCAGTTCATTTGCAGCTCTTAAATTTACCCTTTTTTAATAGTGTGACAATTTAATGACCAAATAACTTTTTCATTCATTCATTTTTTTTTCAGCTCAGTCCCTTTATTAATCTGGAGTCGCCACTGCGGAATGATCCGCCAACTTATCCAGTATATGTTTTATGCAGAGGATGCCCTTCCAGCTGCAACCCATCACTGGGAAATACCCAAACACTCTCATTCACACACATTAACTACGGACAATTTAGCTTACTCAATTCACCTGTACCGCATGTCTTTCACAGAATTCACAGAAACGCACACTGACCAAGCCGAGGCTCGAACCAGAGACCTTCTTGCTGTGAGGCGATCTTGCTAGCTGCACCACCGTGACACCATCAAATAACTTTTTGTGCAGCTCAAATATTTAATGCCATTATAATACTAGATGAAAATAAGATGTTTTTTATTATTATTAATAATTCATGAATAACTTTGTTATGATTTACTTGGTTTGCTTGTTTTCCTAATGAATATCAAAAGTGAATGTACTGTATAGAACAGTGTTTCCCAACCCTGTTCCTGAAGGCACACCAACAGTACACATTTTCAAGCTCTCCCTAATCTAACACACCTGAATTAACTCACCAGAACATTAGAAAAGACTCCAAAACCTGAAGTGAATGGGTGAGATAGGGGAGACATCCAAAATATGTTCTGTTGGTGTGCCTCCAGGAACAGAGTTGGGAAACACTGGTATAGAATAGCCAATTAAACAGTGCAATTTGGTGTACAGCATGACTTTTAGATTCATTCATCTATAGTGTCCACAATTTGTTACATTCATACAGTTAATTCAAAAGTTCGCCCTTAGCTGATGATTGATTATAAAGCGTGTTTGGCATGCTGTCCTGGAAGAGAGCCCTGACCTTGTGAGATCCTCGAGCCCTGGAGCGAGGGAGTCTGAGTTCAGGTAGTTCTCGAGAACTCCCCTGCTTGATGATAGTAGATGTAGATTATGAATGCTATAGAGTGTGAATACTGTCCACAGTGGTACCTCAAAGATGTATATTAGTGCCCAAATGTCCCTAAAATATACCATTAAGGACCCTTCAGGTACAAATATGTACCTTTTGAAAAGTTACGGCCCCAGTGACAGCTCCTGTACCTTTATTTCTGAGAGTGTAGTGTTTAACTGCATTGCTTTAATGCACTCCTGCATAGGGCTCACACACACACACTCTGACAACTTCAAATTTGTTGATAAGCTGTGGTGTGCGATTCTCTCTGTCTTGCTCTGAATGCAGTCGACCAATCACAACAGACTAGGCCATCGGACCAGTCAGCGCAGATAAGCATCACGATAAGGAGGGGTTTGGGAACAAATGAATCGCTGAACAATTCATATGGGAGTCGTTGGGATAACTAGGTAAAAATAAGTGTGTATTATAAGACAATGAAAGTGTTTTTGATCTAGCATGCATATTAGCCTGTTATTGGAGACCCCCAAAACCAAAATATGACCTTTTTAATGCATAATAGGGGCTCTTTA
Organism: Danio aesculapii; assembly: GCF_903798145.1. NCBI lineage: Eukaryota > Metazoa > Chordata > Actinopteri > Cypriniformes > Danionidae > Danio > Danio aesculapii. Next base: position 44,697,604 of record NC_079447.1, read on the forward strand.
ACATCAATAGAATAGAAATTGGTTAAACTGGTAAAGAATAGTCAGTAAAAAGTTATTTGCATACTTAATGAAAGTTATTTCCTAATCTAAAAACACAAATAACTAACCATATATTTTATGGGTAAACACTTCTTTTTTTTTGTAATAAGCTGTTAAATCTGAGCTCCACGTCTGCCACAAAGGAAATGCAGCAGTTTACAAATTGTGGAATGTAAGTGATACAAAGGAAAGAAAGCATTCATCTACAGTGTAAAGGTTAGGGCAGCTGTACATAACTTCACCACATACAGCAACCTCAAGCAGCAAGTACAAATCTATAAAACAAAACAGGATACTGAAATAAACCTAGTCTTGTTGAAGGATGGCATGCCCTAACAGAGTGTAAACTGGAAAAAAAAGAAGAAATCACAAAAGATTGTATTTCCGTTTTATGTTACTGACTCAAATGAGAGAAACAGACTCAGCCACAAACACGGAACAGCATCCAATGAGTCAGGAGCAACTGAAATACCGACATTCCTCTATTCCCCGAATACAACGCTGGTAAGTATGGCGTTGTAACTCCCATTTATCTAGGATTTACATTTGGGAATGAAACAGAGAACAGAGACTAAACTGAAGCAAAAAACCCAAATAATCAAACATTGGGCACGTGCAATGTGCTTGTAAATTGCTTCTGCGGTGTGCTCGGATCCTCATAGCGAAGTTATGGCCTGCTGACAGGGACACAGAGGACTTTTCAACACCCTTCTCTATTACACCTCAAAATAATATCCAGTGGCACAAAACCAGCATCCTGCCCCAATCTGTTTGAGCCACAGACAGCACAAACTTTCATCCAGACCTGGCAATATGTGAAAAACTGGCACTATTGTTCAATTGAAATGATGGAGCTGTGGGGAGTTTCAGTGTAGACAGCAAGAATTACATAGAAATGTTGTAAGAATACTCCAAATCAGTTATTAATGTGTCACAAATTTATACTGAGGTGGACAAAGCTGCTTTGCATTACTTGACTTAAGTTTGAGGGTACTGACACACTTGAAAAAGCAAGATGGAGCATGTGATGGATAATGGAAATTCATTTTGGAGATGTGGAAAGACCATGTGCTTAAATCCCCCATTGGTCACTGAGTAAATGATGACATTTACTCTAGTTTTTCCAAACCTGTACTGTATTTATTTTTAATTATTTCTCTTTCTTCATGGTAAAAGCAATCCAAAACACTCAATGAAAGTGAATTCATTCATTTATTTTCCTTTAGCTTAGTCTCTGATTTATCAGAGGTCGCCACAGCGGAATTAACTGCCAACTATTCCAGGCAGCATATGTTTTACTCAGCAGATGCCCTTCCAGTCGCAACCCAGTAATGGGAAACACCCATACACACTCACACACTATGGTCTATTTAGTTTGCCCAATTCACTTATACCCCTTGTCTTTGGACCCGGAGGAAACCCACACGAGCACGGGGAGAACATTAAACTACACACAGAAATGCCAAGTGGTCCAAGAGGGACTCGAACCAGTAACCTGCCACCATGCCACCCCAAAGTGAACTCAATAAGTCAATTAAAACCCTAAATCTAAAAAATTTGTTTTAATAACTTTTAATAATAATTTAAAAAGATCTGTTTTAATAACTTGGTTTATACAGTATTAAATAAGCCATTCAGACTTCGTTCGAGATATTTTTATGATACTTTTACAGTCATTTCATGTCACCTGGGACACTCAAAAGATACAGACCAATCCTCTGTACACAAATTAAAGGGGCTGTTTACACCTGGTCACTTCATGTGTTTTTTCTGATTAGATAGCTTTCAGATTGTGAAAAGGGAATGAGTAAATGTTCACCTAAAATGCATTTGAGATGGATATTTCTACATCTGATCGCTTAAACCACTTCATTAGTAAGTGATGGATGCATTTGAGCTGCACTCAGAAGGTTTTCAGTGCTCCTTTTTGTCAGTGTCAAAGATGTGATGAAATATGTTGTAGAGGACCAAAACATTCCACAAGATACTGTGAAGTTGTGAAGCATCCCAGATTGATCCGGGACCACGATGACACACTAGACACAATAAAGCAATATATTATTTTCGCCCATATCCCTATTGTCATTAACAAATCATCACGACCCCATACATCAAACAAGCTGTGCCAAGACCAGGTCGACAATGTCTAGTCTGAACCCAGAAAAACTAAAGTAGTGAGGGAGAGAGTCATTTTTTTGATGAAATATGCCTTCAAGATTTTGCACGAAGACATCGAATCTAATTAAAATGATAAATGTGGTATTTTATCCAAGCATGATATGAGAACTCATGTGTGTATGTGTATGTGTGTTTATTTGACTTACGAATGTTCCATTGCCATGGAGATCTCGAGCAGGGGAAGTACTTAGTCTGAGATGTACTGTGCTTTGGAGAGGTTTGATTCAGCTCAGTTCCTGTCACATGTTGCAGGAACACACACACTGCCATTTCCCAGAACGCGTTCCAACAACACACACAAACACACCTCAACCTCATGAACCCCATATTTTTCTCCCACTAGTTTATCTTCCTCTGTTTGCCTGTCTAGGATCAGTGGTGATCTTTCTGTCCATCTGTTCATCAGATCCACTGAAGGCTCCATCGGCGTCCAGACGATACACACCGCTTTGCTGGCCGAGTGGTCATCTTACACCACTGCGTGCCACCCTGACCATGGAATCCAAACACGCTGTCTCACTGAAGGCATAAACCATCTCTGCCTGCACAGCTGGCCAGGACGCATTCTCTCCACCAGAGCTGGAGCGGGTGCTGGTGCCAAGGGCTACTGCAGACACAGGCGTCAGTGTGTAGTGGGTGTAAAGAGGATGGAATGAAACTCAGCGTTCCAAAAGAGCAAATCAAACACCTCGTGTTACAGTTTGCACTCCTGATGAATCAGGATATTTCAAAAAGTGTATAAATATTTTACTTTTTACAAAATACTTAACTCAGAGTTAAATGGTAAAAGAAAATAAAAGAAAAAACATATATATATACACACACACACATACATATATATATATATATATATATATATATATATATATATATATATATATATATATATATATATATATATATATATATATATATATATATATATATATATATATATATATACATACATGTGCATATTATCGCCATAGTCCCTTTATTAATCAGGGGGAGGGGGGGCACAGCGGAATGAACCACCAACTTATCCAGCATATGTTTTACGCAGCGGATGCCTTTCCAGCTGCAACCCATCACTGGGAAACATCCATACACTCTCATTTACACACACACACACACACACACACACACACACGCTACAGACAATTTAGCTTACCCAATTCACCTATAGCACATGTCTTTGGACTGTGGGGGAAACCGGAGCACCTGGAGGAAACTCAACTGAACACGGGGAGAACATGCAAATTCCACACAGAATTGCCAACTAACCCAGCCGAGGCTTTAACCAGCAACCTTCTTGCTGTGAGGTGATCATGCTACCCACTGCGCCACCACGCTGCCATAAACTACTGTATAAAATACAATTATATTTATTTTTTTCTATTTTTTTGATTACTAATGGGAACTTTTTTTTTCTAAATTAAAATATCCTAAAGAAAGAAAATCTTTAAAAAATGTAAACAATTGAATGTTAAAAAATGGTCCATATTTTGTGTAGATTACAAATCTGTTTATTCCAAAAATTATCTTTGTCAACTTAAAAAACGACAAAAAGTAATGAACAATGTTACTTTATTTTAATAAATTAATCAGGTTTCAACTCAACTATTCAACTTTTCAAAGCTAAAATAGTTATTCATTCATGCATTCATTCATTTTCCTTCGGCTTAGTCGGCTTGCCACAGCAGAATGTAATGTATTGTATATTTATATATCGAATTTATCATGTATGGCGCTACACGGAAAAAAGCACTTCACAATCATGGGGTGGGGGGTGGTCGCTCTCTCCATACCACCACCATTGTGCAGCATCCACTTGGATGATGCGATGGCAGCCACAGCACAACAGCGCCAGTGCGCTCACCACACACTAGCTATTGTTGGAGGGGAGAGACAATGATAGAGCCAATTCAGTGGATGGGGATGATTGGGAGGCTATGTGGGTAAAAGCCAATGGAGGGAATTTGGCCAGGACACCGGGGTTACAACCCTACTCTTTACGAGAAGTGCCATGGGATTTTTAATGACCACAGAGAGTCAGGACCTCGGTTTAAAGTCTCATCTGAAAGACGGTGCTCACTGACAGTTTAGTGTCTCCGCAATTTTTCTGGGGTAGGACTCACACAGACTGCAGGTTGAGCCCCCCCTGCTGGCCTCACTAACACCACTTCCAACAGTAATGTAATTTTCCCATGTGGTCTCCCATCCAGGTACTGACCAGGCTCAGCCCTGCTTAGTTTTAGTGAGTAAGCGGTCTTGGGCTGCAGGTTGATACGGCTTTGGCAATGAACCGCTAATTTTTTCCGGTATGTGTTTTATGCAACAGATGCCCTACCAGCCATTACCCAGTACTGGGAGACACACATACACTCTCACATTCACCACAAGCACTCACACACAATGGTCAATGTAGTTCATCAGAAACACTTATACAGCATGTCTTTGGACTGTGGGGGAAACCGGAGCATCCGGTGGAAACCCACACAAACACAGTGAGAACATGCAAACTCCACACAGAAACAAGCAGCAGCCTTCTTGCTGTGAGGCGACAGTGCTAACCACTGAGCCACGATGCCCCCCCCCCCCCCCCCATTGTTTTTTTAACTTAAACAAAAAAGAAATTATTTGAAACTTTTAAAAAATTATTTAAACTAAAATCATTACTTTGGTTAAATCATCAGTTTCCAAAATGAATTTAGTAGATTAAAGTAGAATATACTCCAAACAACACAACATTTTTACATAACATTTAATGCATATTTGAGAAAACATTGCTAACTCAACTAATCTATCTTTACAAGAACACAATTATGAATAAAACAAATTTTTACATTGTGCACTGAATGACAGATCATTCAAGAGGCTTTGGCTGTCCATCTGCAGCAAATGCAGAGAGAAAAACAGCACTGCTGCAGCGCTGTGACCTCTTCTACACACACAATGTGCGCGCACACACTCAAAAAACCATTACACAACATAAATAAACTGGGAACAGGCCTTGTTTGTCTAGAGGCTCTCACATTCGATGGAGAAGAACAGGCCAGTTTGTGAGGGGGCCTCTATATATATTTGCCCTCCAGGCATTTGACCAGCAGAGGAAGCCAGAAAGATCTTCAGAGAAAACAAGTAACCCGCCGCCTCGCCACCATCCTAATGGCTAAATCTTGGCTGTATATAGGCCGAGCGATGTGTGATATTCACACCGGCAGTTTCTGATAACAAACACATAACAGTTTTCTTGGGTTCATATTTGGGTACATTTGTTCGGTCTGAACATAAGACATGCTGTCATTTTCATGTTATCAATTACATATTTATATATAAACATTTAAATAGTCACTGTTTAAATCTAAAATATTACTAAAGTGAATTAAGTCATCAGAAAACGGACATTTAGGACATTCCAATAACAGTCCTCAATTGGTGTTTTTAAGATTAATTTATATGAAATGTGTGAAATTAGCATGCTGTTATGTAACGGGACGCTGACAACAGAGTCGAGGATCCACGTAGTCAGACAAGCAATGGTCAATCACAAGAGCAAACAGGTGTATACACCCAGCAGGCACAGGATGTCAATGTGACGTTATATTGACGTTGTACCCCAACGTCATGGGGACATTGCATTTTGGGTGGAAATGAAAATCGGGTTGACGTCAGAGCCGTCCATCTTTGTCCATCAAAAAACGTCAAGCCGAAGTCAGTGTCCAATGTCGGACAGATGTTGCATGTTGGTTACTTTCCAATGCAACCTAAAAACAACTAAATATCAACATCTAATGATGTTACAGCTTGACATTGTGTGGATGTTACCAATACGACATCAATCAGACGTTGGATTTTGGTTGCTATACCTGACGAATAAATGTCAGTATTTGATGTCAATATGACGTTGGGTTAAGATGTTGGATCAACGTTAGATTTTGGTCACTTTCCAACACAACCTAAAATCAACTAAATATCAATGTCATTTCACGTTGTTTTTGGATGTCAAAATAACATTGTCCTTAGATGCTGGTGACCAAAATCTAACCTAATATTAATGTCTTAATGTCTGTGTCTGCTGGGCAGATTATCCAAATCATGGTCAATAACAGGCGAGTGTTTGGTACAGGATGCAATGTATCAATAACAACAGGAAGACAAGGCAAGGGTCAAAACACAGGATAGAGTAGACAAAAACGTTTAGAAAAGTTACACTTACAGATAAACAAGACTCAGCAAAGTCTGAGAGTGTGTGCGCTTTTTGTTTAAAGTTCATGCAATCAGTCCATAGGGCAACGCGGTGGCACAGTGGGTAGCACGTTCGCCTCACAGCAAGAAGGTCGCTGGTTCGAGCCTCGGTTGGGTCAGTTGCCATTTCTATGTGGAGTTTGCATGTTCTCCCCGTATTCGCGTGGGTTTCCTCCGGGTGCTCCGGTTTCCCCCACAAGTCCAAAGACATGTGGTACAGGTGAATTGGGTAAGCTAAAATTGATCGTAGTGTATGAGTGTGTGTGAATGAGTGTGTATGGCTGTTTGCCAGTGATGGGTTGCAGCGTAAAAACATATGCTGGATAAGTTGGTGGTTCATTCCGCTGTGGCGACCCCAGATTAATAAAGGGACTACACTGAAAAGAAAATGAATGAATGAATAATCAGTCCATAATGATCCTCCAGCTGTGTGAGTGTGTAATCAATGGAATGAGGAACCGGTGTGTGCACAGTGCATGCTGGAATTTGTAGTTTGTACAGTATATGTGGTGGATTTGTAGTAGTTAGATCACTGGTGGCTGTGACATGATTTAGCATGTAATATCCATTATCTACCAACACCAAAGTAAAATAAAATAAAATTGTATATATATATATTTTTTTTTTTATAAATAAATAAATTAAATAAATAAATGACGGCTACCATTTGACATTTCAAGATTTCAAGGATCATTTCTTTCATCATCGTTCAAAGTAATGAATGTAACCGTTTCAGATATTCTAGATTCAAAATCAGACAAACACACAGACAGTTCCCTATGTTTTTGAAATATGTGTAACATTGCACAGACGCCATATAGACTAATTCTATGCTGCTCTTTTGGAGTCGGCATTATTGCATGTGGTATGAACATTCCTTTTGTGCCTCGCATAATAATGAATCACTTAAAAGTGTAGAACAATGTGAGGGTGAATAAAAAATAATGGGAATTGACATTTCATTCAAAAACAACAACAGTATGAATGGTGCTATTTTAAGCCTTAGTAAATGAAGTCCAGGAAAAACCAACCTTCAAAGCATTGAACCGAGCGTGAAACTCATAATCCAATAAAAACATCTAACTGCGAAAAAGCTCCTGGAGTGTCTTGTCAACTTGCAAGGTCTGGGTTTCTGCAGGCAGCATGACAGAGAATGTGCAGGGTATATATGATGTCCAGTCAATGTGTGAGTGTATGTAAGCCATATTGGCTCATCCACCATCTGCCGTTGGCCTGTTATGCATAGAACAATGTGGGCCCCTGTTCACATCGTGGCCTATTCTTTTTCTCCGTCCCTCTGATCAGCCATGCAGAACTTTTGAACCAAATACCGGGCCTGCTGACCGGCTGCTCCGCACCCTCTACCTACTGCAACCTCGCATGCACAATGCAGGTTAGATGTGGGACACCAATATATCCTGCTCAAGCACACAGGCCCACCACTGGCGCTCTGCGGTGTCCTTTCCAATCCATCCTTTGGGCCTCACACGTGGGGAAATCCTTCTTAACACACACCACTAATCATACAGAGACAGAGAGAGGTGGAGGTGTCAGCATTGACGGCAAAATCACCAACCTTCAACAAAGGCAGCAATGTTTAGTCTTCAGGAGTTTAAACTCACACGAGCAGGCAGACTCTCGGAAGTCACATTACTATAAACATATAAGGCTGACAGGGAAGGTTAAAGAGCTAAACAGGCAATGTGTTGACATCGTCGTTTTAGCGGAGGGAGAACATGTGAAAATGAGTGGTGTGACTTAAAGTATGATACAATTATAATTCATAATGTTGTTCCAAAATTATAGAGATGTCGAAAAAAAAAAACATGCAATGAACTGATCTTGAAATAAACTTTTTGGAGATCTAAATAACTTTTTATCAAATGCCTTTCTGACAAGTATAAGTCATATAATTATTCTAAAAAAAATACATATACATATAAATATATATATAAAACAGGTGATTTTGCTGACATTTTAAGAATATAAGGCAGAACTTGACATGAAATACCCTCCGTCTACAGAGATATCTTCTTACATTGTAATGCTGTGTTCACACCAGATGCGGAATGCGGGGATAAATCACGCTATCCGCGCGTAAATAGACGCGTGAACATTTGAGTTTACTCACTTCATTCGCAGGTGAAAATCTGCTTCATTTGCGCGTGAAAATCCGCTTCACGTCACATTCACTTCAGAACAGACACGGATTCAAATCATGGGGAGGGCTTCTGTCTGCCCATTCGCGTGTATCGCACCACAGGATGTCTATTCGCATATTTGCATTGACTTAACATGTAAATCATTCGTCCTTGATGCTTCTTCCGCATCTGGTGTGAACACAGCATTACAGTCTACAGCATTTCTCTGTTGTAATTGAGATATAACATTAATTAACCCAGAAAAAAAGCAGCGCAATCACTACCAGACTGCTATTGTGTTTGCGATAAGGAGGGAAGCATTCCCATTTTATTGAGGTGTATCCATATAAATGGCCCACCCTGTATAATATATATATATATATATAATATATATATATAGAATATATATATATATATATATATATATATATATATATATATATATATATATATATATATATATATATATATATATATATATATATATATATATATATATATATATATATGTGCAATATCACATGAGAAGCACTGCGATGTGGCTGTATATCGGCAATGACGATATAGAACCACATCACACTTTTACAAGTGTGATATTGCATTTATACAACAGTTCTATGGCATAATCATGTTTGTAAAAGAGAAAATCAAACACAGAGACTCTCAAAACCCTTTTATAAGAGGAACTACGTTCTTCCGCCAATTATTCACATCTGCAGTGGAGAAAACAGCAGAAACTGTCAATCATTTTAGAGTGAGTATTTGAATGATTCTCTAGCGTAATGTCTACAGTGATGACAAAACAGGTGATTTTGTTGACATTTTAAGATTATAAGGTTGAAAGGCATGAAAAGCCATCAGTCTACAGAGATTTCCCAGTATTTCTCTGTTGCAATCGGGAGATCACAATATGACTATGGTATAAATACAGTACTAAAACATACAAAAGAGAGGGTCAACCTTTTAATTGAAAATCATTTACCTGTTTAATAATGATTTGATGAGCTGTAGTTTAAAATTATGCAGTTTTTCTCTTAGGGTTTATAATGCTGTCTCTGTCGCCATCTTTTGGATGAACATCGTAAACCGTCTTTGTTTAAAAACAGGCTAATGGCCACCGATGCTCTGTCTCTCAGAAATAATAAATATCGTAGTAGGCACTATCCTAAACAAACTGCATAGTTGCAATGTAAACAACTACATTCTCGACTAAAAAACCCTCAAAGGTACATTATGTTGTCCAACAGCAGCAATATTTGTCAAACTGTAGAGTGTCCTCTGCTTGTTGGTGGAGTAATACACAAGGGTGAAAGGTTAACAGGCTGGACGGGTGCTGTTACTGGCAGATCAGCCAATCAGATTCAAGAACTAGACAGAACTGTTATAATTATAATATATATATATATATATATATATATATTTAAGAAACTGATGAGCTACTGGAATTTTCACGCACAACCATATCTAGGGTTTACAGAGAATGTTTCGAAAAAGAGGAAATAACCAATGAGTGGCAGTTCTGTTGGCGCAAATGCCTTATTGATATGTCATAAAGCGCCATGTCATGAAGCGCAAATCATCTCAGACTGGTTTCTTAAATATGACAATGAGTTCACTGTACTCAAATGCCCTCCACAGTTACCAGATCTCAATCCAATAGAACACCTTTGGGATGTGGTGGAACAGGAGATTCAAGTCATAGATGTGCCGACAAATCTGCAGCAACTGCGTGATGCTATCATGTCAATATGGACCAAAATCTCTGAGAAAAATTTCCAGTACCTAGTTGTATCTATGCCACTGAGGAATAAGGCAGTTCTAAAAGAAAAAGGGCTCCAACCGGGTATAAGGTGTACCTAATAAAGTGGACGGTGATTGTGTGTGTATGTGTGTGTGTTGTTTTTTCAATGTATAGATAGTAAGTTAGCTTCAAGGAGCCATCAATCACAAAACTTTATTTATTTGTTTGTTTGTTGGTTGCCTGGTTGTGGTACCAACGTAACACAAATCAAGAAATTTTAACAATGCAAAATTACTAGAGGTTGCTAAATTCCACAAAAGACAGAGAATCATAGACATGCAAAAGTTTAAGTTGCTACAGACAACCACACATCAATGTCATTACCATCAAAACAGCTTTGATTTGTGTCATATTTTTATGTAAATATAAAATATTTTCATAGATTGACAGCCAAAGCATAAATATTATCTGCTAAATTTATATTTGCAGTCATAAAAAAACTGTATAATATTTTAAATCGTGAGGGTGAATAAATGAAGTCTGAGTTTTTAGGGAACCATCTATTCAAGACCATGAAGACCACTTTGTCCATCAAAAAGAAAAATACGTGATCATTAGCAACTGTTGAAATTGGCTTGCAAGCCTGCGTGATTATTTATTCATGTCTGTATGGCTGTAAAGGAAGTAAAACTGCTGGTGTTTGTGTATCTCTCATATCCATTCCATTCCCATGTCATGGATACCCATGAACCCTTGCCAAACATTTTCGACAGTCTGAAAATTATGGCATCAGGTGCTAAAATACAAAGGTGCTAAGTTGCACCTCTGCCTTCCAAGAACAGAGCATTAAGATGTTATAATGAGACACTGATAAATGATTTATGTTGTGTTTAATGCGATGAGCAACCATAGTTGAAAACAAAACTCTAACAAGACTAATATATTGAGATCTAAGTCCACAAGGTAGCAAATTCTGCGACTGATTTTCCCTCTTAAACATCGGTTCTGAATTAAGATCAACTACTGCCGCTTTAAGAGCTGTAACTTATAGAGGCAAGCACAGGGATCCAGTGGGTTGGCACATAAAAAGAAAGCCGCAACACACATGCACACAGTCACTTTGTGCTCTAATCCTGGATTACTATAGTGCACTTTGGTTCGCTGAGGACACAATCCCCACACTAGCTCACCTGTGACTGTGAAAAACCAAGATTAAGACCAAGTCTCTCTCTCTTCCCTTGTGGCATTGCTAGGGCTGGGGTACAGTATTGAGCCTGCAAACATGCTTCATTTTATCTGCAAGCACACGGCTTAAGAAAATGGCCCCTGGGTGATTACAGGGAACTGCATGATGACATAATGGACTTTAAAAACTTACCACAAACTAAAATACATCAATGTGGTGTTTTACATATTCTAAAAGCATTTTAAAATCCAGAGTCATTTAATAAAGTTTTTTGGTTTGATATGCAGAATTTTTTTAAGTGGGTGTAAAAATTGTATTAATTTAAATAAAAAAAAAGAAAAAGCACAGTAATGTTTAAATATATAACACCATTTGCCTTCACATTGTGCATTTAAAATCATTTAGTGCATGGCAAATGCGTTGCTTTTATATATATATATATATATATATATATATATATATATATATATATATATATATATATATATATATATATATATATATATATATATATATATATATATATATATATATATATATATATATATATACATACACACACACACACACACACATATATATATACATACATACATACATACATATATATATATATATATATATACCATCATTATACAATAACTTGCCTAATTACCCTAACCTGCCTAGTTAAACTAATTAACCTAGTTAAGCCTTTAAATGTCACTTTAAGTTGGATAGAAGTGTCTTGAAAAATATTTAGTAAAATATTATTTACTGTTAATATTGCCCCATAAGCAGCTACGCTTCTCCTCACATTCAGAAGATACTTTCACTCCCGATCCTGCCCCAAAAAAATTTAGCCTGTTTAGGCTGAGTTGGACCGCTGTGTTTTTGGGCGCTGGTATCCTCCTTGTTGACGAGTATTGTCGTAGAATGCTTTCTGTTTAAGTGCTTGAACAAGTTGCTGGTCGAGTTAAAAGCAGTCGAAAGTTCTTTAGAGACTGGACATTGACTGAATTTCACAGCAATTTTTTGTTTTTACGCTCAATGAAATCAAAGTAATGTCTGTATTTTCACTCGAAGAAGCAACCACTCTCGTCAGCAAGACAGCAACCATTTCAGCTCACGTTCTCCAGTAATTTAAAGCCGTGTGCTCATTAACTGACATTGCAATGAAAAAAAGTGATTTAAAAGAAGCATTTTTGTCTTCCAAAAACTTCATTTGTAACGTAAATAACGCAATTAAATTGACTTTAGTAATCAAATTACACATATTTAAAATGCAATTTGTTACATTACTGTGTTCCCCAAAACTGTGGAACGTGTTACACCCAACTCTGGTTACACAGATGAGTAATAGCTCATAGTAACATGTTAGCTACCTCTTTGCTTAGTTGTACAACTTTACTGTACTTCCAGCCTTTGTGTTACTGATTCCAGGGTGAGACTGGTTATTATATAAGTTTTAAACTCCCATAATGACTTTTTGGTTAAAATCACCTTTGACACTAACATCCCATTGGTGATCACTGTGTCAAACGCACTACAAAAAAGCTTAAAAACCTTGAACAACTTTGATTGACTTGGGGTGTCTATACTTTTATGAACATTTACACACGGAGAGCCGGAGTACACTTTATTGTCCTCTGAGCTGTTCATAGTGTGTGGTTCTGCTACGGTGCTTATTTGAGGTTTGCTCTAATTTGCTGAGCACCCTGATTAAAGGGAGGACTACACTAAATACTATTTAGTCATTACACCACCCTTTCATTATTCTATAAATGAAAAGAAAATGCTGCCTATGAAGCATCTTGTGGTCAACAGGGCAAGTTGAGGTCAGCGCTGATGGATCACGTGTATATACACTAGCCTACTCTGACCACGGCAATCGAGAACAAGGTTCAGACACTGTCCCACGTTTACACACACACCTCTACTTGACAACCCAGAAAGTGGCCCCTCAGTAAAAGCCCCCGGCACTGTAAATAACCCTGTTTATCTTGAGGACATCAAACGGATGCTTCACAGCAAGATGAGCAAACCAACTGGGGCTCCGCTGGGGGAAGGTAGGATAGTTAAGGAGTTGTAGATGATTACAAGCCCCGTTCCTCTGGCCTCTACATGTTTGATTACTCCTATCGGTTCCCTCAACGCACAAACTAAGTGGCCACTTGCACTCCTGTTTCACAGCTGGGAAAGTCATTCCCCAGGGCCCGCAGGGCATCATCAGATACGCCTTAACCACAGCAGCTTGATGAAGTGCTACAGCTGGCCTTTGACCTCAGGTACAGGACGCAATCACACATATATCTGAACGTAAATCTGAAGTAAACACAACCAGAAACCTCTCGGTCTAAATGACTTCAATCATCACTAGAAAATCAAGAAGGTGTAGAATATATTTGTGTTTGGTTGATTTCGCCTGGGAACAGGGTCATTCTACAAAGATATCTGTATCTAAAACTATGTGCAAAGCTGACTCCAGAATGATAGGAGGCAGTGTAAGGTCCAGCACCACTGGTTGTTTAGGAAAAGAGTCTGTGAAACATAAACAACATAAATTTAATGCACCTTGAAGGTCCTCGGTTCCAGTGCAACTGATAAACCATCTGCTGGCTGTGTAAGAAATTGAGAGCTCATTTGTCTAAAGTAAATATTTTGTAAACGAACCTCTGAGAATGCCTTTTGACGAATTACACACCTAAATGTTTAGCATTAGCATCCCTTATTTCAGCAAAGCAAACTTCTGTACAATTTGGCAGCAGTCTTATTTTCCTTCTTGAGCATTTTACGTAATTTTCCACAGAGTCTCTTAAAATTCATGCTGGTTGGCAAGATTCAAAGGTCTTCTAAAATGAGTAAACGGGCAGATTTCTGGGAAGCCTGAAGTGTGTTGACAGCACAGGAGGCTCGTCTGACTCGCGGCCCGTGAATTCAGTCTCTGTCTGGGCTATTGGAATTGATAAGTGTCAGTCATTTGCACAGTGAGGTGGAGAAACAACAGGGGTGTGTGATATGATCACACTCTGGCCGCATTTCGACCCTCCACTGAGCTTACATCTGTTTTGCTTCTCTGGCAGTTCAACTGTTAATTGAGCTCTGGTGTGTTGACTCTCGAACAGACACATTCACAAGCATCCTTGCTGGATGGACAAACCACGTGGCCATATCAGGTCTCTTAATACTTTGATCAAAAGTAACTGGATCCCAAAATATCTGTAGCAACTTTTTCCCCTTAGTCTCTCCCTCTTTTTTCCGCATACTTTCTTTGCCTTTTCCCCATCTCCCTGAAGTCAACCGGAGGTCTAGAGCTTCTTGACGTTAGCGTGGAAGTTAAGTCGGTGTCCAGTCTCCCTGTTAAACACATAGACCTAATTTCTGTGTCCTTCTACTCCTCTGTGGAACCTTTTAAAAATCTTTCCAAGAAAAATAGGCAGAAAGAAATTCCTTTGTGGGTGTATTTGAATTATTATTTGAAGGAAAAAACTCCATAGTAGTACTTATAACCAATGAGCCTCAACTAAGGCTAAATTACTTGCTACTTTACACTTCAATGAATTCTGTAATCCAAAAATCCTGAAGCTCAAGAATTCCAGAGATCTACTTCCAAGAAAAAATGAAAAACGGCAGAGAAAATCATCATCATCATCATATCTAAAACCTAAAAAAACAGATGAACAAAGCCATTCCAACTAGGAGCATTTCAATTTCACACTTTGTTGCTTGGAATGTGTCAGAGTTTAATGCATTTCTGTGGTGTTTTCTAAGAATTACCACAAGGGGCACTATGTCAATATCCAATTGGGATGCAACAAGAGAATCTGCAACCCCAATAATGACACATCCATTTTACAGGCACAGACTTTTGAAAGTAAAGTCTGGTTTATACTTCTGGGTAGAGTGATTCGCGGGACCTACAGCATCTGCCTTGCGCTTCTGTATGCGGTTTGTGTTGCTCTGCAATAACACTTCCGAAAGGCTAGCTGGCAGTAGGTTGTGTTCCTCTGTGTTGAGTTTTTTCGCTGGTGTTTTGTTTTTTCTGAATGCTAACTTGTTGTACAGGTGGCACAAACTCGCTCATTTTGAGGTGGGAAAAGGCGGACGTGTTACATCTTTAATCATAAGGTAAACACAAAACAACAGTCTCTATCTGGAGCTCCTTCACGGGACTCGACACTTGTAAACACTCGCTCAAACAGGTTAGCGCAGCTCTCGGTCCCACCCACACTCTTCAGCGATACCAAGCCGACCAATCACAGAGCTTGCGCTATGCGTCGTTGTGACATGTAGTTACATATTTCATCAGCGTCAGTGAGGGCGATGGGTATGTGACCACACGAAGGCTGTGCTTGATGCAAAAGTATAAATCAGCCTTTACTCTGTTAGAATACTGAGGTTGTCTGCAGAGCTCAAGAATTTGTTGGCCAAGTTGTCTGCATACTTGCTTAGAATGTCTATCCTAAAGGTTTAAAATAGCTGTCTACTTTGAAATTGATACAACTGAGAATGTTTTAGTCTCAGAAGTCACTTTGTACTCTTAGACTGGTTTTCATTTTGAAGCTAAGCAGGCTTGAGCCTGGTCAGCACCTAAACTGTTAGAATCACCATCCTTCAAATGTTTAGATTAAATCTGATTATCTGGGATTAAGAACAGGATGTGAAATATTCTACTTCTCTTACCCAGGGTATATGCAGTAATCCTAAAGGTAATTTCAATATCTTTTAAGACATTTAAAACAAACCTTGAAAGAATAAAGTATGTGATTGTTTTCAGCGACAGGTTTCAGCCACTGTTTAAACTCGTCATTCTCCAACCAGAAATACGCAAACTTACATTTTCCCATTTTGCCGTCTGTGTACCTAACCCTATTCAATTAGTGTGTCATGGGGGCCAGTACATGAAAAGCATCCCAAATGAGGTGCCAGAGAGATATAACTTGCAAAATGAGTGATGACACAACAGCATATAAGAGCCCATATGTTGTATTTTTGCTCCTTAAGACACCCACGTTGTATTTTTCTCTATTAAAATGTTAATATGTTGTATTTTGAAACTACTTCATTTACGCATATTTCAAAGCACAACAAAAGCAGTGATTTGCTTATAGGCTTCTTCTATATTCAGACACATTCATATGTTATGTTTCAATTGTAGATTCTGGCAGTACGATTATATAGTCTGAAGAATAATCATGGTTTCACGGTTATCTAATGTAAATTTAAGCTTTATATTAGGCAAGTATTTAAATGAAATATTGTTATCATCTACATATATAATCATTTTAATAATTTGTAATAATTCGTCTAACATATCTTTTGTTTACATTGCACTGAAAGCCACGCTCAACGCTCACCTCTACAGCGTGAGATTTTATCTACTTGGTGTGTCTGAAAGGCGCGAGCACATCGCTCCGCTTGCATGCGGATATTGGCATTTAATCTAATATTGGAAATAACAAACTTGCGTGCAGAAAAGACGCAATATTTGAACGGCCCGCTGCTATAGTTAATCCAGTGTGCGTGCGTATTAGCCTCGGTGTAGCTATAAGCTCGGAACTTTAAACTAGCACACAGGTGGCATAACTTTGTTTATTTGCAGCAGTTTCATTCCGTGCAACAGAAACGGCATTGAGAAGCCTTTATGCTGAAGTATCTAACTGTTTTCGGCTGCTAGCACCACTCACTCGCTTAATGTCAGGTGACTCACACTCTGCGCAGCCTTCAACTGCAGCTTGTGCTGTATTGAACAGACGCACGTCACTTCAAAACTATTGCGACCGTTTTTTGACTGAACTAAATTTATTTAGATGTCTAGGTCACACTATTTGAAGGGCCGGAACAAATTGCCTCGCAGGCCGCCAATTGAAGAGCCCTGCTCTATGGTTTCGCTACATGCGGAGAGCGTCACATTACCTTCCTGCATTTGTCGCAAATTATGTGACATCATCTGGACAGAGGAGCTTGGCCAGACACACCCGGCCCGAACCAATCGAGGAAAATAAATATATTTATACTTTTTTGGAGTCAAACACTTTGGACAACACTTCAACAAAGCATAAAAACAGAGAAAAGATAAATTAAGAGGTCAATATTGTTGTCTTTGACATGAGTTTCATAGTATATACAGTAAATGTTTGAACTTCATAAAAAATACTGAAATGTGTTTACTATAATTAGTTACACTACACATACAAACTGTAGTTCATTTCATTGCTTACTGCAACTTATTTTTTGTTCATATCCTAAGGGTGTGCTGATAAAAACATCAAAGACCTTCAAGAAAAGATGTTTCTTCGCATAAATTAAACCCAAAAGGTTTTATTTTTTTTTCTGTTCTTGTTTTGATTTAAGAGTAGCACTGACACAAAATATCTTCTTGCAAAAGTTGGAAAAAATGAGCGGAGAGAGTGGGATGAAAGCACAAAATAGGAAAGGGTAAACAGTAAAAGAGCACAGAAAGAATGAAGGTGACAAAGCTCTCAGACTTAACAGGACAAACAAAGGAAAGGAAATGCTGCCTATCTGTTTAATTGGTCTAATTAGTACTTAAGTGCTTTACATGGAAAGAGGAGAAATCCGGGTATGACGGGGGCTGGAATCTGTGAACCTTGAAGGGGAACAGAGGCGACTGTCCGGAAACAGAACAGAGCAGGGCAAATAAAGGTCATTCAGGTCTTTAAAGTATGGTTGGATTGTATTGTGCTGATAATCAAAAAGCTCCAATGTCCATTTCAATAAGTGCGTCACAGGGATTATAGGTAATCATCACCGACTGAAGCGGGGGTGAGAGGTTAGAGGTCAATGTGAGCCTCCAGGAGTTTCTTTAGTTGGAAACAGATATTGTTCAACTGGATTACCAGTGTTTGGTGATTATCAACCACCTTAAGCCAGTGCAACCCTAAACTCGTCACTTTGCGAAAAAATCATCAATAGGAAGTCAGGATTGTGAACTGGAACATTTCTTAATACTGGCACAATAAATACAGCAGAAAAATACTGATATTGTTAGCATAGATGATAAAGCAAAATCAAATTCTTGCTTTTCATTGTAGCTTAGACTAAGTAAAAATAACTCAATGAGGAACACAATGGTGCAGGTCTGGAATAACAAAAACGTATTTCAAATAAATGCTCATCTTATAAACTTTCATTTAATTAAGGAATCCAAATACAAAAAGATTTATGGTTCTGACAAAAATACTAAGCAGCACAGCCATTTTCAACATTTATAGTATATTATATATAAAAAAAAACACTAGGCACCAAATAAGCACATCAGAACAGTTTCTGCAAGATTATTTCAACTTGTAACGAACAATATATAAAAAAATAAATAAATAAATACTTACTCCAAACTTTGTAGAAACAAATTGTAGACACCCGATTCCAAAAAAATTAGAACACTGGACAAATAAAGGAATGTACAAAAAAAGGAATGTAATAATTTACAAATCTCATAAACCTTTATTTTATTTACTATAGAATATAGATAACATATCAAATGTTGAAGTTTTAAAATTTCAGGCCAAATGTTGGCTCATTTTGGAGTTCAAGACAGCTACAAATTCCAAAAAAGTTGGGACAGGTAGCACAAACAGGCTAAAAAAGCCAAATGTACATATTAGGAACAGCTGGAGGACCA
Organism: Danio aesculapii; assembly: GCF_903798145.1. NCBI lineage: Eukaryota > Metazoa > Chordata > Actinopteri > Cypriniformes > Danionidae > Danio > Danio aesculapii. The sequence goes on from NC_079447.1 coordinate 44,716,740, forward strand.
ATTATCCACTTATTAGGTCAATTGGCAACATGATTGGGTATAAAAATGAGCCTCTCAGAATGGCATTGTCTCTCAGAGGTCAAGATGGGCAGAGGATCCCCAATTTCCCGATGCGGCGCCAAAAAATAGTGGAGCAATATCAGAAAGGAGTTTCTCTGTGAAAAATTGCGAAGCGTTGGAAGTTATCACCATCTACAGTGCATAAAATCATTCAGAGAATCTGAAGTGTAAGGGTCAGGGCCGGAAAACCGCTTGTTATCTGCGCTCAGTTCAGAAGTCTGCATCTCTGATGGTATGAGTGCATGTGGCATGGGCAGCTTACACATCTGGAAAGGCACCATGAATGCTGAAAGGTATATCCAAGTTCTAGAACAACATATGCTCCCATCCAGACATCTTCTCTTTCAGGGAAGACCTTGCATTTTCCAACATGACAATGCCAGACCACACACTTCATCAATTACAGCATCATGGATGCGTGGTAGGATCCAGGTACTGAAATGGTCAGCCTGCACATCTTTCACCCATAGAAAACATTTGGCGCATCATGAAGAGAAGGATACGACGAAGAACACCTAACACAGTCTAGCACATAGAAGCCTGTATTAGACAAGAATGGGAGAATATTCATATTCCTAAACTTGAGCAAACTCAGTCCCCCAGACGTTTGCAGACGATTTTAAAAAGTGAAGGCTCACAGTGGTAAACATGGTCTTGACCCAACTTTTTTGAAATGTGTTGATGCCATGAAATATAAAATCAACTTTTTTCCCCTTAAAATGATACATTTTCACAATTTTAAACATTTGACATGTCATCGATGTTCTATACTGAATAAAATATTGAAATTTGGAACTTCCACATCACTGCATTCAGATTTTATTCGCAATTTGTACAATGTCCCAACTTTTTTTGGAATCGGGTTTGTATAATTGTACAAACAACACTGTAACAAGCTTAATAAAAAGCTAGAAATTCAGATTCAGCTTGCTCAGTGTGTCCACATGCGGTAAAATAAATGATGTGAAATCCATTTGCTAGTAGTAAATGTCAAATTCACCTCGTATTAAAATGACATGCCCTTAAATTAATAATGAATAATTACTACCGTCATGTGTCCTAATATTTTTTTTAAATGCCTCTCAATAATATCGTAGCTATGCACGTCACTGATTTAATGAGTTCTGGTTTCATATGAAAAGGCAATTGAACTTGAGAGGAAATGACATAAGCATGGCTCTGAAACGATTTATCAAATAAGTGCCTGATGTGGACATAAAAGAGAGAGGTAAGTCATCTACGTGAGCCTTTTCATACTGCGCCATCTGTTTTAGTCCTTATTAGCTTAAAAGCAGCACTGGTGCCAAGGGTTTAGTCAGAAGAGGGCTGATTTCTTCATTATTTTGAACCAAGCATCCTTGAAAAACTGGTGGATTAAGCATGAAGAATCCTTTTTCATATGACAACAAATGACCTTTCCTATAACCTTTTCACACAGGGCATGTTCAAAAACCAGAGACTAGATCACAGAGTTTAACATCTTGTAACAACAGTCTTGGTTTACAAATTTGAACCTGTGCTGATAATCATTTTGTTAGCGAGCAATTTGATGATATCAGATGGGGAGTTGATTGGATGAATCACTGCATGAGAAGCAAATCTCTGCTCTTCATGTTGTGTTCTCTGAAAGGGACTATAATTACTGACAAAGCCAAAGAAAGCCACGTTAGTCTGAGTAGTTTTATATTGACTCAAGTGACTCAACTGTGTCTCTCCAAAAAACACGATGGCTAAACCTGTGCGTTTGAACCAAATTACTCTGGCCCAATCCTGTGTCTCAACTGCCAATTTTTGATCTCTAATATTGATTAACACACATAGGTTAAATTTTTTTAGCATTTCATAGAATGGTATATATATATATTACAAAATGTATCAAACAAATTCAATGTTGTTTTAACCATTCTATATATGGAACTTACCTTGATGCTTCTAATCTTATAGAATATTATGTATATGTATATATACTTACTTATGTATATATACATACATACATATACTTACTGGCCACTTTATTAGGTACACCTGTCGAACAAATTTCTGATCAGCCAATCACATGGCAGCAACTTAATGCATTTAGGCAAGTCAAGACGTGGTCAAGACGATCTGCTGCAGTTCAAACTGAGCATCAGAATGGGGAAAATGGGGATTTAAGTGACTTTGAATGTGGTATGGTTGTTTGTGCCAGACGGGTTGGTTTGAGTATTTCAGAAACTGAGAATCTACTGGGATTTTCACGCAGAACCATCTCTAGGGTTTACAGAGGATGGTCTGAAAAAGTGAAAAAATCCAGTGAGCAGCAGTTCTGTGGGATCAAATGCTGTGTTGATTCCAGAGGTCAAAGGAGAATGGCCAGAGTGGTCCCAGCTGATAGAAAGGCAACAGAAGAGTATCTCTGAACGCACAACACATGCAACCTTGAGGTGGATGGGCTACAACAACAGAAGACCACAACGGGTGCCAATCCTGTCAGCTATGAACAGGAAACTGAGGCTACAATTCACACAGGCTCACCAAAACTGGACAATAGAAGATTGAAAAAAACGTTGCCTGGTCTGATGAGTCTCGAATTCTGCTGCGACATGTGGATGGTAGGCTAAGAATTTGGCATCAACAACATAAAAGCATGGGATCCATCCTGCCTTGTACAGTATCAACAGTTCAGGCTGCTGGTGGTGGTGTAATGGTGTGGGGGATATTTTCTTCGCACACTTTGAGTCCCATTAGTACCAATTGTATTAATCAATATTGCATATCTATATATATATCTATATATATATATATATATATATATATATATATATATATATATATATATATATATATATATATATATATATATATATATATATATATATATATATATATACACACGATATATACATATACACACAATATATACATATACTGTATACTGTATATATACGATATATACAGTTTCAGTTGATGCATAAAGTGAATAAAATCTACCAGACATTACATAGCCGCCCAAATAATCAAGTCTCGTCTTTCGAATTTAGTCTATTCTTATTAGTAGTATTTTTTTTTCTTAAGTAAGAGTTTTGCTATAAATTTTGAGAATTGAAATATCTCTTTGAATTTATGTATGTGTGACAATATTATTTCAATTTTAAAAACACGCAACCAGTAATAAAAGTGACATGATAAAACAATAACAAATTTCAAATGCCAGAAATTAATAACTTACACAAATGTATCATTTTCAGCACAAGTCAAATTGTCCCATATCATGCATCTTAGTCTTGAAAACATAAGATTTAATTAAATGTATGTCCAAAAGAGCTGAATATGCAATAATTGGCACAAGTGAACAATCTAAACTGTACAAATGAATAGTAAGCCTGTCAAATGAATAGAGAAAAGCAGAGTGAAAAATATTACAGAGGGGCAAATTCTTTCTGAATGCAGTGTTAAACAAACCTAGTAAAGTCTACCTCCGAGCCGGGGGTTATTATGCTGGCGACATCCTCTTCTGCTAAGACTTTCAAGCACTTAATTAGTCTTCGATTCTAAAAGGTGACACATGACCTTTAGAAATGTGCTACTACAATTTCAACTACCGTTAAGGCAATAGCCTGAGGAACAAAAATAGTCCAATAGCTGATTTTTCTTCTTTCAGATTCAATAAAACCTGTTGTTTTTGGATGTCTGCCCAGAGCTGTTAACATAAGAAGTGAGTGAGCTCCCTCTGAGTAGCAGTAAACTGAACGCACCTTGATGCCCACAGGAAATCTGCAGCACATCAAGGGGGTCTCGACCCATGATGCCAGCATACGCTCAACCCCAGGGGAACAGGATCACACACACACACACACACACATACATGCACATAGATACACACATGCACACAAACCGCACTGGTTTATGATATCAGACTATCAGACTCCTGGAGCAGATGCAAATCCTGTCTCTGTCCACAAAGAAATTTACTGCTTTCCATTGCTTCAATGATCTGGAACATAATATAAACACACGTCAGGTTTTGATTTTGCAGTGTTGGCTTTGCCGAGAGTCCCATTCAATAAATTTTCAATTTAACATCTATCGTAAGGGACACTGTAGCACTAACCACATTTTCCAAGAACTGTATTGTGCAAAGCCAACGATTCTGACCTCAGCCCCTGCTGTACCAAATACGTTATTCATTCAACATTTTACTTGTAATTGTTATGAATGTAAATGCTATGGTAAATGAACATTATTATTTTCATTCATTCTTTCTCCTTCGACTTAGCCCATTTATTAATCAGGAGTCACCACAGCAGAATGAACCATCAACTTATCTAGCATATTGTTTGACACAGCGGATACCATTCCAGCTGCAACCCAGTACTGGGAAACATCCATACATACTCAGATTCACACACATACACTACGGACAATTTAGCTTACCCAATTCACCTATAGCGCATGTGTTTGGACTGTGGGGGAAACCCAGAGGAAACCCACGCGATCACGGGGAGAACAGGCAAACTCCACATAGAAAAACCATCTGACCCAGCCGTTTCAAACCAGCGACCTTCCTGCTGTGAGTGACAGTTGTCATGTTATGTTATGTTATGTTATATGTTATGTTAAGTTCATCTAAGAGGCGGGCTTATCTAGCTGTTTTTTAGGGGTGCTTTCACACCTACACTCTCAAAAATACGCGATCTGTCACTGGGGTGGTACCTTTGCGAAAGGTACAACTTTGTACCTAAAAGGTCCATATTAAGACCTCAAGGGTGCATATTAGGACCAAAAAAGTACAGAAGTGTTCCTCTTAAAATTTTTAGGTACTAATATGTGCCATTGAGGTATTATAATGGACCTTTTAGGTACAAATTTGTACTCTTTGAAAAGGTACCACCCGAGTGACAGCTCGCGTACCTTTATTTCTGAGAGTGTAGACATTTGATTTGGAACCTGGTGCGCTTCCACTGATAGCACGGTACATTTGGCATATGTGAATCCAGCAATCGCGCTCTGTTCCAAGGTAAAACAATCGTTCTGAGACTGCCTGAATGAGCGTTTCGATTAAAACAAACCCTGGAGCAGATCAATTGTAGTGAAAAAGCAATACGATCCAACGAACTAATAAACCAGGCTACAGTGTATTATGGATATGTAATAGCCATATATACTGCTATATAAAGAGTGAAATATGAGTAGGGTGGTATGTCATTCCTACAGGTAATTGTGCATTTCATGTCGAATATGAAAGTGAAAGCATTCTGAAATATTACAGAGAGCTGTTTATCCATTCGGAAAATTGACTGAAACTAAGATCTGATATTTTCTGATGTTAAAATAATGACGTATGACAGCTGAGAGGAATCCGGGGACTATAAATAAACCCTGAAACTGAACAATGTGAGGAGAGTTTATTCGCACGTGACTTGATTTAACTATTTTGGTCAGTTTAGAAACTTTGCCATGAAATACGTACCGCACCAAGAACAAAAATAAACATTGTAACAAATATAAGCCCTGTTTCGGAACAAAACAATTAATTTACAGGTGTGAACGCACCCTAAGACTAAGGCCCAATACGAATTCTATTTTTGTACCCAAACCCCTTCCCTTTCCCCTTGGCCCTTGAAACAAAGTGTGAAGGGGAAGCGCTTCAAAATGTAGTGGGACACTACAACACCTGCACACGTCATCATATGTCAGTGCAATCTCTTACTTCATATGAGATTGACGATCGCGACTGCTGTAGTTTTTCCAGTTGTGTTATTTTTTGGTACTTATCTTCAGAAAATCACTGAAGGCAACAATATCATGTTATCATAACAATATAATGTGTGAATAAGATTGTAACTGCACTGTGCATTTACACAGTGACCATATTATAATGTTGACACTGTAAAAAAAGGTCAGTATCAGCCACTTGACTTTTCTGACAGGGTATTCGAGTGTCATCAATGTTGTGGGACTGCTGTACAGGAGTTATTATTATGAATTATAGATAGCGAAATTTTCAAAACACCATGACGGTTAAACACGAACGCGGTTATAAATGTATTAAAACATATGCTTGTTTGTTGTAAAAACTCATAATAAGGACAAAATAAATACTAATTTGTGCATATCCTGACTTCCGTGTGCAGCCATGCTGCTGTTGTAGCTGGTGTATTCTGGGAAATTTTCTTACCACTTGGTTTCGAGTGTGGTCTTGAAAAATCTCCATTTCAAGCGGTATTTAGCCCTTGCCCTTAGCCCTGCGCCTTCAAGCTAAAGAGAATTGGGACACCCCTACCCCTCATTTTGTGCGTTCACATAAAGGGGAAGCGATGTCCCAAATCTCTCTAGCTTGAAGGCGTAGGGCTAAGGAAGGGCTAAGAGGTAGAATTGGGATTGGGCCTTTAATAAGAAACAAATCCACTGCACCACCAGCCGGTGTATAAACTGGCTACTGTTAAAACCATTTTTCGAAATACCCTTTGTCAACTATGTGTATCTTCCAAAAGCTGAGTGTACAGAGTGTGCAATGAATGGAATTCAGCAGGGGAACCAAATACACTTCATCTGTTAGGAGGAAGAAAGATTTTATAAGATGGGCTCTTCAGGTTTCCAAACTGAAACTCTTTCTTCGCCATGTGACTGAACTGTTATATTTTTAAAAAAGAAGCAGCAGAAGTGACGGTAACGAGTTTGCACAGTATTTGATATCATCCAAGTTTAGCTGGGATATTGCATGGGTTCAGTTTACTGCTAATTTTTATCACCATCTGCAGAAGTACTTAAAATTTCTCTGAATTTCAAACTGTTTGTGTTTGTTGGTTTGTGTCCAAAGAAAATCTAAACTTGCATCAATTTCTGTCTTGTTCAAAACATTTTTCAGAGTTCTCCCCATACCGAAACAACACACCTAGTAAGTCGGGACATTAATGCATGTATCACTTCATAAATTGATTAATGTTTTTTGTTGTTTCTACAAAATGGAGTGTGGACGAATGTGATGACGTCTGCAAAGATTTCAACATGTTGAGCTTATTTAAAGTCCGTTCAACCAAACGAATCTGTTTGTAAATCATAATCACGCTGCGTGTTGCTGTTTGTGTCTATATTTGGGTTCACTGTGTATCATGATATACAAACAGAGAGAGATTGTTGACAATACTTTTGGTTTATTTCCTCACAGAGCTGCGTGCATAATTCTACGCCTCATTATTCAGCCTTTATGTAAACCCAGTTCTAGAAAACACTTTTCATACCTCTCTGAGATCCTAAATTGAGTACTACAGCATTGTTAAACTCGGATATCATTCCAAGATCTCCAGACGAGCTTCTATGTACATTTTTTTTTTCATTTCAGACATTCCAGCTTTATTTTTATGACAGACCTAAAGAATATGGTTTTGATTACACTTAATTTGACCCTGACAGATTCACTATCAAGCATCTGCAGAAACAAAAAGTGGATGCCCGACCACAGAGAAATGGCTGTGCATTTCCTCAAACTACTTATTCAAGCAACACTGCCAGAAAAACATGGAATATTTAGATGAGAGATTTAACCACTGAATTTTCATAATACGTTTCCTTTGTTTCAACTGAAGATTCCTCATGGCATCAGTCTAGCCACAAATATTTATATCAAGATTCAGAACTTTCAGAATCAAATATACAATGTGAACATCTTCTCTGAGAACATCAGGAATACATTTCCAGCACAAGATGTTTTATGTGAAAAACAGACACACTATTCCCTATCATGACTGATTATATTTTTCTCTTTTTCATACAAAACCTGTTATCTATCTTTGTCACCAATTGTGAATCATTTAACTTATGAATAATTTGATTTTAGAAAATCTAAGCAGCTTAAAATAATAATAAAAATAAAATAAAGTGAAATCTGTTCCTAAATATTTTAGTTACTAATCGTAATCTGACACAACACCAGAGAAAGAGGGAAAATGTGTCATTGTAATATTCTAAGAGATGACAATCAGTAAATTGCATTGGTCCCTTCTGATGATATATTTTATTTAATTTTTTTACTTGTAAAGTACAAATAAATATAAAAATAGTTGCTAGTATTTATATTTGTAAACCAACATGCTGTACAAAAAGACAGAAAGTAAAAGACTGGAGGAAAATAATATTTTAAAATGCATTTTAATTATAAAATAATAAAAGACACCAAGTATTATGAGCAATTCCATGCAAATGTCAAGCTTGCCATGAAAAAAATTAGTTTTTACCAAAATACTGAAACCATTTCTACGTTTTTTGTGTAAGAAGTATTTTACAGTACTTTATAAATGCTCAAAAATGTCTCTGTCATTGTTTTTAAACAGATTTATTTGATTTACCAAAGTCACAAGGGTGGTAATTTCATATCTGTCACATCCATAACGAAGGGTTTCCTTCATAAATGAAAAAACATATAAATAAAATACAATTAATTATGTTTGTTCTATAGTGAGCCAACTCTTAACGTTTTGATTAGCATTATGTATTTTGGGTTGTGCAATTTAATTCACAGATTTTCTACAAAGCATGCTGTATACTGTAAACTTGCATACTTTTTTGGTCACATCCATAATGCATGTTTATATTCCTCATTTAAAATATAAAAAATGTTTACAGATTGATATTTTGTCTGATCTCTTAACTCTCATGGTTAACAGTTTTGGAAAAAATAAACAGATGTTTCAATAAAATGTTAGCATATACTTTCTATGTGAATTTATGTTTTGAGATTTTACTGCAAATGTCACATCCATAATGCTGGAATTGCTCTAATAATGAGTTAAAAGCAAGAGCAAGAAGATGAGATTGTAAATTAGATTTGAATTCATATACACAAATTCCAATGTTCCATAACTTATGGTCACCTGTCAGCTTTGGTCCTGTTCGTGTGTATGACACAAATCTCAAGTCTCTATTTCTAGGGCCCTGCTCTTCTGAGTGAGTGAAGCTGTGGTCACACTGGACTTTTCTTCCCATAGACTTCCATTCATACGCACGTGAACGCGTCAGACCGGAAACGCAAGCTCAAGTTTCGCAGATCGCTGCGGTGCAAAGTTCAAGCTTGGTGATATCTGACCTGCGAAATCGCATCACTTGACTGCGTGAGACCAATCAAGGATCAAAACATGACCTCTCTGAACAGAAATTTAAATCATGGAGCAAATTGCTTGCTTTTTTAATGTCTAAACATCTTGTTAAATCCCGCCTCTTTTTGCAGCGCCATACGACAGAATTTCGCACACACAAACTCGAGTGTGACCGCAGCTTAAAGCACAGATATGCTCACTGCTGATTGGAATTTGCCCAAACATGCACTCACCAACCACATTATTAGGTACACCTGAATTTCATCTAACAGTTGGGGGTGACGATAAACAAGAGCAATTTTTGAAGTGGACACAAATAAAAGGTCAAAAACAAAGGTGCTTTCAGCACTTTGAAACATCTCACCAAACGGAACATTTGGGGGAGTTCTTTTTGGCTCCTAAACACCTTTGAGCTACCATTGGTCTTTGACAACTACACAATTGTCTGTTTGTCTGTCTGTGAAAAACAGAAAGAAATGTAAAGATGTGGCATGCTGCAGTGGCACTTCTTGTGTGATGGGCTGGAGAAGGATGTCTGCCAGATGTGTCTTAAACTGTTCTTCTTTCACAGCCACCATTGTTGTGTTTATGGGTACAAGTGAGCAGGATCACACATTTACAACCCCCCCTACTATGCAGTGGGGTGACAGTACTATGCAGTGGGGGTGACAGAAGGTTCAAAAACAACCTTTTGAACTTCTTTTTGACCTTAAATGTCCTGGACCAGGCCGTATCCTGAGCAGCTGCTGTGGTGGTCATGGAGGAGTGGAGAGCATGAGGCCCAATTACTGTGACACTCCAGGGACAGACGAGTCTTCGCTGAGGTACAGCTTCCAGTCTCCCACGCCTAGACTGCAGCTCTGCACAAGACGTTGGGAAAGGAGAAATGGTCATGCCCAATTGAACCTGGTTTCTCTCGAGGTTTTTTAATTCTTCACTTTCGCCAAATGGTGAAGTTTTTTCCTCGCCGTTGTCGCCACTGGCTTGCATGGATTGGGATCTGTAGAGCTGCACATCGATGGATTTGCTCTTCAGTGTTTGGACTCTCAGTAGTGAATATTAAACCACACTAAACGGAGCTAAACTAAACTGAACTTAAACACTGAAAACTAAACTACACTGTTTCAATTTACTATGATCTTCTATGTGAAGCTGCTTTGACACAATCTACATCGTAAACGCACGATAGAAAAAAAGTGAATTGAATCGAATTGAATTAAATGAAAACGAAAGAACTTCATTTGAAGTATACTGGGGCCTTGACCAACAGGTGGTAGGACCATTGGTAGGACACACTCTCTCTTCTTTGTTTACATGCAGATATCCTCCTATCAGAACTTCATGTTTCTGGTAAACATGGTGCAAATCAAAGTGTGCTTCACACATGTGAGTTGCCTTGACACATCAACTGCAGGACACACTCTTTCCTCTCTATATATGTATGGAGAATAAAATCTAAACTAACTGAAATTTGTAAGAACATTTGTTTCTGCTCTCTGGTGATGTGAAGAGCTTCTTTTATCCTCACTTATACTGTAAATCTCTTTGGAAAAAAGTGTCTGCTAATTGAACAAATGTACATTTTCTATACCTAAAGACCAGGGCTGGAACTGGCGATTTTATTATGAAAGGTGAGTGCTCTAATGAGGACCAGAAAGACAACTATTCATCAAACAGGTAATATTATTATTGTTAACATTTTCGTTGAGTACATTGTCATCATTTGAATTAATAATCAATTCATCCAATGTTATGTGAATAAAATAGCCTTGGCAGCTATTAGCTTGGATGTTTTCAATGAAACTTACCTTCATGATTAAAAAAATAGAAAAATTTTCAGGGTGTAAATAATAGTAGTCTTGCCTTGCATGCCAAAAAGTAAAAAAAAGTCTAGGCCCTGAGAATGGGGAAGAAAAGTGATATAATTTTGAACTATGGAATGTTTGTTGGTGCCAGATGTGCTGGTCTATGTATTTCAAAAACTGATAAAATACTGATATTTTTGCCAACAATCATCACCAGGGTCTAAAGAAAATGTTTAAAAAAAAACCTGAGAAAAATATCAGTGAGTAACAGCTTTGTGGCCAAAAATGCCATGGGTCAGATGAGAAGATTCAGACTGGTTTCAGCTAATAGAAAACCAAGAGTAACTCAAATAACCACATGCTACAACTGAGGTATGCAAAAGAGCATATCAAAATGCACTACACGTTGAACCTTGAAGCAGATGGGCTGCAGCAGTAGAAGACCACACCAAGTACCACTTCTGTCAGCTAAGAACAGGAAACTGAGGCCCCGTTTACACTCATGCGTTTGTTTTAAAGCAGCTTTTTAGAATCAAAACGAACCACGTCCACACTGACATTTCATCTAGCTTTTCTGAAAAGCTCTCCATCCTCACTACACTGCTGAAAATGCACATCACGTGACCACACACACACACACTGGTTGGCATGCACTGCAGCGTATGAGGACAGCTGAGCTCCAGGCAGTCAGTGGGTGCTTTGAGCACACCTCCCCAGGTGAGAGCAGCGCACGTTGGACAGTTCATCAAGGATCTATGCTGGATCTCATGTCACTATAGATGTTAAATGTGATATTTAAGTCATCTTGCCTCTATCTAGCGACTCTTTGATCTTTTCTATTACTTGTAAGATAAGTTAATACATTAATGTATGTATCCACGCACACTGATTCTGCACATTTCATAGATTGCTTGCCTGTTTCGTATATTGTATAAAATTATTATACGTTATACATTTATAATGGCCATTATTGATTATTAAAACTGATATTCAGCAAGGTGACAGAGACAGAGGTTTCATATTTTTCAATGAAAATGAAAGAAGGCAGTTATGTTATAGGCTTCACATTTGTGGTGTCTGTTAAGTTGTTAATATCAAAATGAAAATAGGCTGTTCTATACAGACATCTTTATGATCCGTGATCATAGAGATAACCTAATGATCAATAATTCTTGGCTAAAAATTGCAACAGCCGTGAGAAAGGAGAACGTTTTTGCTAAAAGGTTTGGCAAAACCTGAAGAATGAGTTTGTTAAAGACAAAAGAGGCCATGGTAAAAGTGGAGACACAGGTACACAATTACAGCATACGTTTTTCTACTATTCATAGGTTTAACACTGATTTATATATTGCAATTTTGAATTTAAAACAATTTAATAGTTACAAAACTATAATAAAGTCACAGAATTAGTTATTTGATAACTGGGAAGGAATATTTAAACCTGTCGGTTTACAATATACTGATGACCTGTTTCTCTAGGTTTTATTGGTGATAATGGTCAGGAATGTTGGACCATTATTGCCTTTTTAGCATAAGTATTGAACAGAAACTAGCCAGACAGTAATGTGTGAATTGTGGAGTTGGCTAAATCGAAAAAAAATCTGTATTTTTTAGTAAGTGTACTTTTTTTTTTTTGCTTTTATTCTTGCCATAATAAAATATATATTCGTAGAGCAACCCATGTTCTCTTGTCGTTAAGATTTTAATAAACTTTAAAGGTAAAACGGTCCGAGATATGAACAAAAAAAAAAAGTGATGCATCAAAGTTTGATCAAAAAACCTTGAATGGCTATAAAAATCCGTATAATCATTAAAATAATTTATAAATAATAATAAAAATATTTCGTTTAAAATACTTCCGGAAACTTCCTACTTCTCTGTTTATCCGTCTGATTTTACTGTGGGTTTCTTTTGACCGCCTTAGTCATTTTAAAGAATATCACAACGGCGAATGCAGCAAGTATTAAAGCCTCGTCCATTTCACGATGCGGCACAAGGCGAAAGTATAAATCCAGCTTTACCCTATCCACACTGACACGAAGCAGCAGTGTTTTAAAACAAATACAGACTCTTCAGCATTTTCAAAATGCTCCGTTTTCGGGGCTCGAAAACTTAATGGGAATGTGTACAGTAGGCGTAACCGTAGCAAAGGTTATGCCTTTTAAAACTAAAATGTATTAGTGTAAATGTGGCCTGAGACAACAATTCACGAAGGCTCCTCAAAACTGGGAAACAGAGTTGGAAGTCACCTGGTATGATCCCAACAAGCATTGTTTTGTGTTTAAAAAGGTTTAATATGTCCAAGCATGGATATCTTGACTAAAAACAGCTGGGCTGTCAGTGAAAATATAATAGATGTCTAACAATAGTGCAAAAATTGACCGCACATTTGAAGTCTGCTAATCTGTCTATTTAATAATTGAATCTTTTTTTGGACTATTGTTAGTCATCTTTTAGATTTTCACAGCCCAAATGTTACCTTGTTTGGGCCAAGACGACTATGTTTGGACATGTATTACACATCTTTTAAACACAAACAAATTATTGATGGGTAGTCCGATTTTTTTATAAACAACATGAAAGCATGGCTCCATCGTGTATCAGTGGATCATGCTGCTGGCAGCCGCATGGTGTAGGGACTATTTTCGTAACACTTTAGTCACCTTAGTGCCAACTGAACATTTTTTAAACACCACTGCCAACTGGAGTATGGCAGCAGAACATTTCCATCCATTTTTTTCAATCTGGACCAATATCTCTGAAGAATGTTTACAGTCTTGTTGAATCAAAGGCATGAACAATGTAGTTAGTTCTAGATGCAAAAAGAGTAGCAAGGTGTATCTTACCAAGTAACTGGTAAGTGTAAATAATCAATAATTCTATTGCAGATTCACACTCCTGAATTCAAAAGAAGTCGGTTCTTCTTCAAATATTCCCAACTGTGTTTCTCTCACAGTCTCATCCTCTCATGCTCTCCCTGTCCATCTGAAGATCTCTCGTGTGTGTCGGTCATGACTCACAGACTACACCTCTCCCAAGTAAAGCTGCTCCTGGCAGCTGCGGTGTAAAGTAATCATAGGCGAGGAAACAAGATCTAAAAGCCTCTCTTCCTGTCAGCAGACATGTCAAGGTGAACTTGGAACTCCTTAAATAACCAGCAGCACGACCCTTTCACCTGACCCCGCTATGAGGATCAGAGGACGCCTCTTGTTTACAAGAGCATTAAGGCATTTTTAACTGCAACTGCAGAAGCGTTTTTAATTTCCGTCTCGTCCTGTACGAGAGATACTATCAACCTTAATGTACAGGGTTAATTTTGAGCATGCGAAGCGTGGCCGCTGTGAGGTTGCCTCTAATCTTTCTGTGTATTTCTCTCTCTCTTACCAACTAGACCGCAGTGTTCTTTGATCCAGTCCTAGGGGTCTACATTGGTCTGTCATCAGGCAATGTGCTGGGCGTTCTCTGAGTGCCCAGAATGCCATGTGCTGTGTGCACCATGTCCCTGTGGGAGCTCTGGAGACACTCTGACAACATGTGGCGTACACAACAGTCATAATGCAAGAGCATTACACTGTATTCTAACAAATGTGACACAATAAAACAACAAGTGATTAAAAGTTTTTATTTTTGTACCACGAAAACCTTTGCAGTGCAGCACATTTAGTCAAATTTCTATTTTTGTGGGTAACACTGCAACACAATGAAGTTTCTTTGGCCTTCAATCCTGCTTTACATAAGTGTACTGTATATTAAATCCAATATGTTTTGACTGACTATGATTTTATGAACATTTTACTTCTTTCTTTCAGAAATATGTCTTTAGGCTTGCTTTATAACAGAAGCAGAGAAATTAAAGGGATAATTCACCAAAAAAATCTTTTGCTTACACTTTGTTCTTACATTTGTTCTAAACCTTTCTAAAAAATATAATTCTGACACAGAATTAAATAATCTGATGAATATTGGCAGCAGAAAAAAACCCACTTGAGCCCCGTTTACACTAATACACTAAAACGATCCCCATCCACACTGGCGTTTCATCTAGCATTTTCGAACAGCCCTCCATCCACACTATACTGCTGAAAACTCACATCACATAACCACACACAGACACACACTCTGTCATGGGCTTTGAGTCTAGCATATGCACACTTCTGAGATCCAGGCTCCAGAGAGCAGTGCATGTCAGACAGTTTATCGAGGATGTACCGCTGGATTGTATCTCACTATAGTTGTTAAACGTGATATTTAATTAATCTGGTCTCTATCTGATGACTCTTCTGTCTTTTGAATCTACCAGGTAACGTGTCACAGCATCAGTACACTGCTTTAATCTTACGCTTTAACACTTGTCTTTGTGATTTTAAATGTATGTTGGTTGGTTCCTGTTGGTTGTGCACATTTTTTACCAATCAAGTTTGTCGACGCCATTATAACGATACAGATCGCTCTGCCTATTCATGCCAGAGTCCCGCAGAAAAAGTGATTGACAGGTGGTAATTTGTGTGTAACTTATCTTTATTTATTTATGATTTGGTTATGGAAAAAACAAAGACCATGGGTCCATTCTTCGTACCTTGCTTATATGATCCAAATTCATTTGGCAGATCCTGGATCTGTTAATCTTGATAACTGATCTCTGGCTAATTTGGCTCTTCAAACAAGTTTGCGAATCAGATTAAAATGTCTGGATGAATTGATCTGGGATTGCAGCGTGTGTTGTGAAGGACAGATCTATTGAGCTTCGAAATCATGATCAGCATTGCAATGATTTACTGATGACTCAACAGCGTAATAAACATCATCTGATTAATATTCAATTATCCATGTAAGCAAAATTACATAAAATTCATAGTAAACGGTTTGTTAAATATGATACACAATAACTTTCCATATTTGTTGTGGGATGCAAGCTTTACACTTTCATGTGTCAAGAGTATTCATCATGTATTTCAATGCATACTAATGTATTTAGTTCTACATTTAGAAAAGATTTTCTTTATTATAGTAGCCTAGGCCTACTCAAGTTTTTTAATCGGCGTAAGGAATAACTGTATAAATAAATTTTGCATCAAAAAAGCATTTTGATATTGGTAAAGGTGTCTGCAACTTTTGGGAAGCATCAAATCACCGTCATATTTGCAGTCAAAACATGTACATGATTGCATAAATTATTATCCTTTTTAAAAAAAGTTGAATATTGTGCATGTACAAAACCTTTTAGATACAAATTTGTATCTAAAAGGTTCATATCAGTCTTTGTACTTTTATTTCGGAGAGAAGATTGCATAAGTTTTATTAATATATATTTTTAAACTTTATATATATAGTTAAAAATATATATTTACTATTTTCCCAAGTGTATATAACTACTTTAAGAAAATATCAGCATCCGGTATACTTTCTGTATTGTCACTGCTTGAACTGACCCGATCTAATCCTGTTTATATGAAATGAACCTGCTCTCAAGTAGGTTTGAGCTACCAGAACTGTTGCTATGACAACAAGTCTCAGATGGATCATGTCAAATCGTCAATAACCAAATCCAGCTAATTGAGTAATCCACGTACATAGAACAGACCCCATGTCAGGTACTGTAGTTGAAATGATAGGCTACAAATAATTCATGTTTTGAAAGTGGCTGATTTCAAGAAGTCTTAGACTGTAAAACCCACCAGTTAACTTTATCCAATGAAGTGAGGGAAAATGTACTCAAAATGTACTGATAGTTAATTCTACTCATTTGAAAAGAGTTTTGAACTCAGTGTTGAAGGTAATGAGTTAATTAAATACCTCAATACTTTAACTTAAATGGAGTAAGTTCACGATACTTATATAGATTCGTTTTTTAACTAAAATGGTTTGTAGCAATCGGTTTCCTCAAACGGTTTGAGTTGCATTAGCTTATTGGGTTTTACAGTACTCAGTTGGTTTGAGTTCTCTTCATTTATCGAGTTTTACCGTGCTCAATTGCTTCATTTACTCAAATGGATTAAGTTCACAGTACTCATCAGGATTAGTTTTTTAACTTAAATGGTTTGTTTCAATCGGTTTCCTCAAATGGATTGAGTTAGTTATTATTTTTGAGTGTTTATAGATTTCTATTGACTGCATTTTTGCAACATTGAATATTGAACATCTGCAATTTGTTTTTCATAATTAAATAGAGAACCAAAGATGTTGATACTTAATTGAAGTGTAACTGAGAACCCAATTAACCTTTAAGCAATACACTTTTCCCCTTGGCTGTGTTGTGTTTTTGGGAATGACGGAGATGTTAAATATGGCAAGTATGTCATACGCAAAGTTCCTGGAGCCGAGCTCTGATTACACACACTAGAAATGGCTTCTCGTCGGACTGCATCCAGGTAAACTGCCAAATGTCACTTCCTGCAATGAAGCTTGGGGCTTTAGAAGCCTCTCAACCTTCCTGTGTACTCGTGATTAATCCCTCGGATGGGCCTGCAATCATCCCGCTCTTTATGAGAGTCCAACAGACGACTAACAGAGAAGCTGTCGAGCTAGAGTGTGTAATGCACACATTTAAAGATAGCACACTTACTCAATCCCTTACGACCTCTGGTGACACAACTAATGCCACCAGTGCTGGTCTGCGGTCGGAAACCAGTCACAAAGACGCTAAATCCTACAGGGAACTGGTGCTTTGGCTTTTCAGAAATAAGAGCAATGGGAGTGTGTGCTGCATAGAAGCCACAAGGGCGGCCATCTCTTTCTTCTTCTCTGTTTCCTACTTCTAAGTCCAAGAAAGTGCCATTCAGTTTCTCAGGAAACAATGTGTGGATTCAACAGTGTTCTGGGCACTTGGGCCTGGATTCAATCTAACTGTCATGGGAGTTTTCCCATACACTGACAAATCTGTTGGCAGTAAGCGCCTGTGGGATCATTTTTACAAATCTCCACTAGAACAAAGAGCATCGTATCCATCAGCATGCCACGATTGTCTACACAGTTCATTCACACCTCGTGTAGCGTGCGTTTGGTTTTCACGTCACCATGGCCTTTCGATACCAGTGAAGAGGCTGGGCAGACAAACATGTTGTACCAAAAGCATTTTTAGACTCATAAATCATGGTCATTATGTATACATACTACATTCTTGTTTTCTCTGATGACTAAATAGCGACAATGCCTCAGTCACTGTTAACAGAACTGTCACACACGCAGCCATCTACGATAAGGCGCGAATGTCATTTTTTAATAATGATGTTTATATATACACATCTGCTCAGAGGGTCACAACTAAACAACACACACTGAAAATTTACCTAAACGAATACAAACCAGCGGTTCTTAACGGGTTGTGTCTTACAAAGTGATGGTTTAACGACTAAAAAAGGGTTTCAAGAGTTCACACTTAGCTGATGATTAATTATAAGCTTGTTTGGCATGCTGTCCCGGGAGAGAGCCCTGAGGTCATAAGATCCTCGAGCCCGGGGCTCCCTCCTGTTGCAAGGCGAGAAGGGAGTTTGAGCTCAGGTAGATCTCGAGAACTCCCCCGCTGTAATAACCAATGAACAGCCAGTGGTTGCTCATGAGAGATAACCATTTACTAGGAGCATGTCTATAGTGCCGGTTTGGATTAGTCAATTAACTTATGTTGCATGTTTTTTGGACGGTGGGAGGAAACCGGGAAACCCGGGGGAAACCCACGTGAGCACGGGGAGAAAATGCAAACTCTGCACAGAAATGTCTGCTGGTTTGGTAAAGCCTAGAACCAGAGACATTCTTGCTGTGAGGCAACAGTGCTAAGCACTGGGCACCCGTGTCACCCATCTAGGAAGAAGGAGGAGTAGGGGTAGATGGGGGGATTCTTCAAAACGAAGATAGCGGTGGTTTGTAACCCAGGGTATTTGTAGTAGCTTAGGAGTCGTCTGATTGGTGCATTGAGAATTGGATAATGCGGATCCAGCCGCTAGCAATCATAACCACGTGATCCTCTCGAAACTTGTTTATAACTAAACTTCACTTAGTGTACAAAAAGTGAACAAAATCAAACAAAGAAATGCACTTAAATATTTATTAAAGTGTTATGATCCTTTCAACTGCACTGTAAAAATTCCAACCTACATATTGTTAACTCAGTTTACAATTCTAAGTTAGGTGGAGATGTTTTTGAGCTCAGTGTTGAGTTTACTCATGAAAACTTTTTAGCTGCATGTTTGGAACTGTTTGTTCAATGAAAATAATTAAATCAGTTGAGGATACGCAAAACTTTGATTTCTTCATTTGAGTGTTTACTTCCTGCACTGTCAAACATTAAACGCTGAGTTAACTTAAAATTTTAAAAAGAAATATTGAGTTTTTAAACTTCAGTGGGTGAAGTTGTGCAAAATTGTTTTTTGAAATTGAGCAGAATCAACATATTCAATAAAGTACACTTCACTTAAACCAGCATTTTCAGTCAACTTAAAAACATAATTTGGCACTTCAACCACTGAGGTTGAATAAACTCTCAATTTCTTTGCAGCCAGTTGCTTTAAATTTTTAAGTTAACTCAACTTTTTATTTTTTACAGTGTGGTTTGTTTGTGTGTTTGGTTTCAAATGTCTCTTTTAATAGTTTTGTGCTTTTGTCAGCTAATAAATCACGGCACAAAATACACTGTGGTCGGCACAAATCATGTTTATACTCACTACAAGTAGACACTTATTTAATGTTATCTCGATTTACCTTGCATTGTTAGTAGGCATGGGACGATAACCATTTTCAAAGTATACCGCGGTTTGGAAAAGTTTTCTGTAATACCATTCCTAAGGTATATGTATGGTTTTTTTAACGTTTTGTTTTCTTTTTTTAGGACAACAGTATCTCCAGCAGAAAAGATATCCAAAGACGCCATTTTAAATTGTAAAGAAATCTGTGTTTTTGAAACTAATGAAGACAGCAGAAGTCAATGATAGATTTGAATTCTTTAGGTTGACATGTTTACTGCTCCAAAATATTTTAAATGTTTCCCAAATTAAAATATATTGTGTTCAAAGTGTATATTGTGCTCATATTGTGTTGTTTTTTTATCCAGACATTTAAATAGAATATATTTTAGAGCAGCAATCGCAATACCGTAATACCGTGAAACAGTGATAGTTTTATCCAAGGTTCTCATACCGTCAGAATCTCATACCGGCCTATGCCTATTTGTTAGGTCACATTTTTTAAGAATAAGGGCACGCTGTTATTAGCATATGTTTTCTTTGATTGTTAATATTGTATTAATTTTCCAAATGCATGCCATTTGTTTGTTTTAATAGTATCATTTAAGATTTTTTTTATAATAACTCACATCACAATAAAATCCCAAGTTTGACTGTGTAGTCACATTGAATGGGTCAAAAACTGTGGGAACATAACATACATGAAAAGAGATTTCCCTGTAATGTGAAGCTGTGCAATCAATCAAAACTGCATTTGTTATTAAAGGGGTGGCCCACTGTGTATTTTTAAGGCTTGGTTGTGTTTATAAGATGCAAAGCAATGTGTGCTCATGCTTCACTTGTAGAAAATCACATTATTTTTTCATATATATTACTTTAATTATATACAGATACTCTGCTAACATGAAAACGACTGTCACATTTCCTAGTTCCTCTGAAAGGTCCATCCTCATGAGGCTCTGATTGGTCAGCTAACATACTGTGCTGTGATTCGACGATCGGCTCCATCCTACACGCATGTGCTTTTGCACTGTGTAAACAACTATCAGTCAGAGTAGCTGTTAGCCGTATCAGTTTATGCCTGAATCAGACAAAAAAATGACACAGAGGACACTGCAGAACCTCACGCTTGCTCTCTAAAATAAAATCTGACAAGTATCTTTCACATATAAACCCTTGCAAGAAATAAACCTTTGCAAGTAATAAAAAAAGTTCACATATCTTTTGCGAGTTCATTGTTTGATATGTAGAGTGCACGAAAAGCGACCACATAGAGAGACACTGCACGAGGTACTGAAGAGTGTGGCTGTTTACAGCTGTTAGATCGATAAAGATGAATTTGTAGCTAATATGTTAACAGTGTGAAGTAGCATTTCCCGTTGTTTACATCCTTGTTTACGTCCTTGCTACAACATAACGTTAACGCTAGAAACTGTGCATGTAATAGATTAATTTTAACAAATAAAAATATGAACAGGTTGTGGCTCACAATCCACATCTTCGTCTATAATGGGTGAAGGAGTTTTGAGCCGAATCCAGCATTGAACTGGGAGAGATTCTGGAGGCTGTCCATTGTCAAATGCTGGCTATATATATATTTATAATTCTCTGGACATAAATAAAACTAAATTGTAAGCACTTCTCTCTTTGCGTTGTGTCCTTTGGAAGCCCAAATACAAAAACAGAACAAGCTCTGTGGAAATAGCAGCATTTGGACGTCATTTTAGCTTTCTCTGCTATATTACAACATTGCAGCACCTCTGGCCAAGCCCCTTTGCTGCGCGGGGTGTATGTGCATGGTGAATTTGCGTAACATGAAGTGTTTGTGATCTCACTAGTTCGGATGTATTTTTTGGTAGTCCCCTAAACTTTGTTCGCTGTAGGCTTTGCTAAGCTAACTCTGTAAAAGCCAATGTCTCCCTTTGCATTGAAGTTTGAGCGTATTACATTCAGAGATGTTGTTAATGTTCACACAGCTACATTATGCATAAACTACAGTTTAAAACATGATATCGAAGTGGACCACCCCTTAAAGTTTTTGTTACCATTTATTATAAGTTTTGGCCTACAATGATTAATAAAAAAACTAAAATCGAAATAAAACTATTATTGCATCCTTTTCCAGCAGTCCGAATTCATTTATTTAAAAAAAATGCAAATAACTTGTGCTTTCTGAGCATCTGCTCAGAGATGAAAAGAACATGGACATGTAAAGTCATCTTTTAGCTTAAGAGTTTGTGCATAAATGGTACAAATAAAGGCAGAAATGAGTCAAAATGGCACTTGATGATTCATTCACAGAAACCCTTGTTTGGTATGTAATAAATTAAACATAAAGATTTAAGAATGGAAATGCATGTGTAACAGTAAATTGGATCAGCGTGGCTCTTAAAGTGACAGCAGGCTATATTCCTGCTGCAGACTGAGTTTTTCATTATTGCTCAAACAAAAAAAGACAAAACAAATGCTCTTGACTGAAGGAAATTTGTACCTTTAATAAGAAACAAATCAAATTTAATTCTTCCAACGAAGGCTATGCTTAAAGCACAGTTTGTTTCATTTGTCTATTATTTGTCTATTTTTATTCATTTGTATTTTTGATTTTCAATCATTTTGAGAAGTTTTTGTCAGTTTGTTTTTTTTCTTAGCTTGTTTTTCATCATATAGCCCAAACATAATTGTCGTGATTACAATATTGACCAAAAATAATCGAGCAGCCCAACTCCGAGAAGGTGAATCATTTTCTTCATAGTAAGACTGTGTGGCACTGTAACCGCTCCAGTAAACAGTTGCACGGATGAACTGACTCTGACTTTGTTAATAAAAACAAATCTTGGAGGATTCTGAGTGAATGCAAATGGGCCAAATGACTTTTTAAACACGAGCTGAGTGAACTTAACCTCTGAAGCCCTTTGGGATTTGCAAAATCAGAAAAAATAAACTCATTTGAATGTGTTGAAACATTCCGCAAGCCCATATGCCAGGTGTTATGTTGTTCCTACAAGAGGAACAGACTCAAACTGAAAAAAATAGAATAGAATTCAATTTAAAAACCACCATGTCGTTTACCAGACAGACCACACATCATCTTGCTTAACATAATAAGACAAGATTAAAGGTGCAGCAGGTGATCTGCTTAAATGCTAACCGGTTAGCATAATAGGTTTCAAATACAATCCCTGCCCTGCCATCCAAAGCCACACCTCCTGAAATCACAAACGTACACATTAAATATGACAGAGATCCATTAGATCATGTCATTCGCCAGTTAGAAAACTTTATAGTACTTTATAATACTACAATTCCGAACGAAAAAACTGTATTATACCTAGCACGTTTTCAGTTATGTAGTTAGCAAGCAAAACATGCACGCAAGGATCGATGGTCTCACTCTCTCATGCTCTTTGTTCTAAAGTGACTACTGTATGCTTAATGCCCGTTTCCACTGAAAGGTACGGTACGGGTCAGTACGGGTCACCTTTATCCAGCTTGGGTTTCTACTGCCAAAAGGTACCTTTTTGGTGGGCATGTTGTATGACAAAGTTTCAGACGATGTCATTTTTACTCTAGGAAATGTCACAGTCAAGCAGTAAGGGTCATGCACATATCATATGAGAAGCTCTTCTCACAAAACAGGTGCTTTATAAACATAAATACTTGTGTATAAATGTTCATTACTAACCTTTCTATGAACATGATTTGATTATAACTGCATATCAATGCAAAATAGCCTACTGTAACGTCTGCAATTATATGAAATAAATAAATAAATGCAACATATATGAACACATACAGACCCTTATAGTCTCCGATATGATACCAATTACAGAAAAACTACGCACAGCAGATATTTTGTCTTTTTTTGGGTTCAAATAGAACACGAAGTTTAGCCCACAGTCAGTGCAAACCTCTCATATTTGCCTGTAATCTTCATCAACACATGTAGCCTCTGTTAGAGAGTCATTCCGAGTTCATAATAGTCCAAAAGGTGATGATAATAGTTAAACTAAAAGTTTAAAAGTTGCAGAAGCATCATTTGCTGCTGTTTTTTCAGGCTTCTCTTTTGCTTTTTTGTGATTCACTCTTGGGTTTGTCTCGTTCTGACAGGATTGGATGTGGAAAGCGCTTCAATGATCACGTGCACGTTATTATTATCAGCTCAAAAAGTTCATTATTTCAAATGTAGACGCGGGGCGAGCTCTCTGGAGAACGTGAAACCGCTTGTACTTTAAATGGCCTAAAACAACAAGACACAGCAGATTTTGTTCTTCTTGGCTTTGTGGCTGTACATCAAGACAATGACAAGGTTAGTTTGAGCTTGGGTCGACCATGGCTTGTTATTATACGTATATAATATTATGGTGTAATGTCTCGGTTGTGTTATTAAAATGGCGCTTCCTCTTTTTTCATTCTCCTGCTTCTGTGAGTGACGTTTCTCTGTAAACCAATAGCGCTCAGCTGCACGTCTAGCTCCACCTTATGGTACTCTTTGGGCTTGTTGGTACCATTTGCAAAGGGTGACCAAAAAGTGGTGCGGTACAGTTTGCTTGTAGGTACCCTTTGACGGGGGAACATCCATAAAAGTGTACCAAACTGTACCGTACCACTCAGTTGAAATGGGCCATTACTGGTTGGCCGGCGACATGCAGGAATTACACTTATTACTAAACCATACTTACATGCTATTTCAGACCGAATATTCAAAGTAGCATGGTAAACAACATAGGGAGCGCATCACAGGTGGTCATTGTTCAAAAATGAACCAATGTGATGTGAATATAAAATAAACTTCATCTCAGTAAAGCAGGCTAGGCGGAATAGCGCTGTTTACTGATGTTTTGTTGTTAAACTCAAAAAAATCAACATTATCGATGCTGTAAAAGATCCCTTATGAAACAGAAAATAGTCACATCAGTCTTTTGCCAAAAGGTTTCAGTGGCTGAACAACACTTCTGTGCATATAACCCATTCGTAAAACAACACAATCTACTTAAGTTTTGCATGACTAAAATACTTTTAAAAAAATAATAGCATTACAGTACATGTCTAAAAAAAATACTTCAGCTATGGTGTCATCCTTCCTCCAGCGTGCAAAAGTAACTCCAATATTGATTCAGGATTTTAAAAAGTTTTGATTCAGAATTTGTTTTTACCGCTGTCACTCGTGTCCACATGAACATGGCGCAAACGGCAGATCTGCGTGAACAGAGGTGCGCAGTTGTTCAAATCTACATTTGTTGACAGACAGTTTGGGTTACTTATAAGAATTATGTGAATTGTCGGCCCGACAATTTCTAATTGAATGAATTTTTTTTAGTTTTATGCCTTACCCAGAATATATAAATACATATAAATACATTTAGATCATTTACTTTAATCGTTACTATTGGAATGTGAAGTGACTTTCAACCAGCACAACAAAAATGTTCTGAAGACGATCACCTACTGCACCTTTAATAATCCACTGTACTTGGTCAAACACATATTAAATGAATTTAGAAGAGGAAATGCTGACTATACTAGTGCACTATTTGTTAATGCATTTACTCTATACCCTTACAAACAGACATAGTATTGCCCCTATTCTCTACCTCAAACAGTAAATCAATGTTATATGTATACATGAGAGTCTATGTGTTTGATGAAAGGGCCACAGACTATTGCCCACCGCTGAGCACTCAAAATAAACAATGGAATGGAAGCCATCTGAACACTTCGTGCTGGAGTGATTGACAAGCGGCAGCTGGCGACATTGAGAACGACATATTTGAGGACGCTTCTTTACATACACACAGTATTTATACACATGCATTCATCAAAAACCAAGCACAATGTATACAATCACTGCACTATACTGTAACTACAGTTAATTCAGCTTTCAGTTGACAAAGAACTAAAAGACTTTCATGCACATCTTTTGTCTGGTTGTCATTAAATGTTTGAAATGGAGTAAAAAAAAACTATGAGAAACGCACAGCCTGTATTGCGAGATCAGACACTCTCCCACGGCATAGCAATAAAGGCTTAACAACAAACACGATCATCATCTGGGATGCCTGCTGTTAAACGGTCCCCACACCTGGAGCAGAAGTGCCTATCCACGACATGTCCATCTTAAACCGGTTTCACTACGCTGTCTGAAGTCACTTCCCACTCAGTTAACACAACAATGACTAGTACTGACTGGCCTAATTAACACTGAGATGTCTGTACCATCTGGCCTGGTTCTCGGAGTTGTGTAAATTCACACGCGCATACATACACATAAGCGCAGGCTATAACACAAGCACAGGCTATAACACAAGAGGTTGTCTAATGACTGACATCTGGAGGATATGTTAGGAAAGCAAATAAAAATGTAGCTGCTTGGAAATTTTAGTTAGGAATAGTTAAAAAAAAAGTTGTTATGTTTATAAGTCTCTTATTCTTGTCAAACCTTTTATAGTTAACATTTAAATTATAATTATAAAAAACAGAAAAATTGTAATTTATTACAACTTAAAATATCAGTTTTCTCTTTTAATATACTTTATTACATGAGTATTCCTCTGATTCACTCTAGTCTTCATCTTATCTTTCAGATTAAAAAAATAATCAATTGACTTTACTTAAAAAAGTGAATAGACCTGCACTTTAAAAAATGCTGGGTTCCACACAATCATTTTGTGTTGGGACAACATAAACGAATTGAGTTAACTTATTATTTTTTTTACAAATTTAAGTGGATTGAACATAAAATAATCAAGTTACCCCAACAAAAGCTCAAGAATTGTGTTGTTTTAACTCAACTTAAATAAGTAGTTTGAACAAGCAACAAAATAATTTGTTTTGAGTGTGTTGCTTTTGAAGCAATTAGTTGACATTAGTTTAAAAGTGAGCAAACCCATTGACTTAAAATTATAGAAATATGTGCATAATTATAAAAAGTATGTTGTCACCTTAACAGTTCCAAGTTACAATGAGTTTACTCACTTTTTTAAGTAATGCAGGCAAAGACGTTTTACAGTGTATGCTGATGTCATGTTAAAGAAGAATTTCTTATGTTATCAATGCACTGTAAAAGATTTTAACCCAGTACAACAACAACAACAACAACAACAACAAAACATAATCCTTATTTCCTTTCTCTTTTCTTGAAAACACCAGCAACCTAAATAATTTGTCAGTAATACAAAAAAAATGGTGTTGAGTTAACATAAGGTTATTAGTTTTCTGGAGAGGTGGACTACTCTGTAACAACTTTTTAGGTTGTGCCAACTGAACATTTTGGTCTGTAGAACTGGAATTCCTGAAGTTGAGTGAACAAAAAAAACATAATCCCGATTTATTTTCATTTTTTCCTGTGTTCTATTTTCGAAAACATCAGTTGCACTGACCTAAAGTGTCTGAAGTTCAGTGGACAAAAAACTTTGGAAATTGGTACTAAGAAATAATACATAATTAGAACAAACTAACATAGTTCAATTGAAAATAAATAAATAAATATATATATATATATATATATATATATATATATATATATATATATATATATATATATATATATATATATATATATATATATATATATATATATATATATATATATATATATATATAAAACAGAGACAAATGTTAACAAAACATTTACTGGACACAGAATTAAAAACAGGACAGGAGCCAAAACAACAATAACGGTAAACAAGGCAAGGATCAAGGAACATGGCAGGACAAACTGGGAAAACCACTTTGTAATGCTTCAGAGGTAAAAAAAAAAACACGAATCAGCAAAGAGTCTGTGTGAATGAGGTGTCTATAGTCCTAGTAATCAGTCCATCATGAGCGTCCAGCTGTGTGTAATTATTACAGGATTTTACGGAGCTGTTCATAAATATTTAAATATCAAATACATTCGATTTTTTCATTCTGGAATGCATTTTGATTTATTATTTGATCATTTGAGCGTTTGATTTATCATTTGGGTAGTTGTTTGCAAAGTTCAATATATTATTTGATCTTTTTAAGCATTTGAATTTCAACTTTAATTTTGTTAGGAAAAAAACTTTCATATACATAACAGTTAAATACAAATTAACAGTCCACATCCACTAAGTGTTTCATTTTGTAGAGCGAACTAGATAAATATGAAATAAAAAATTCACATGGAAAGTCTTTGTGCAGCTGCCCAAATGAATAATAATTTCAAATTACATTAGCATTACTGCAGTAGTATTTTAATGTTGTGTTGTTGTTGTTAATAATAATGACATTAATTTTAATTTTGGTGTTACTATTATTTTTGTCGTTGTTGTTGTTAGAGTTAATAATAATGCAACCTTTATTTTTTCAAGTGAGGAGGTCTAAGGAGCTTAAAGTAACAAGTTTCCAGAAGCCTTTTTTTGGGTAAACTTGCAAAGTTTGCTCACAAAACTAATCTGTTTACCTTAATGAAGAAAATTTAGATTTAAGTAAATGTGTTAAATGTAGTTGTACAGACATTTTTACAGATTTTTGCCAAACCAACAAAAAAAAAAAAAAATTAAAAACACAAGTAATTTCAACTTTTTTCAAGTTAGATTTTTTACAGTGTGCTGAAAACATGCTCATTATATATTTTTTTTGAGAGAAAACTGATACAGTTTAAAATTAAATACTTTTATTCAGCAAGGATGCATTATACCTATCAAAAAAAGTTATAATTTAAGCCACAATTGGTGAAAAAATAAATAATAAATAAATATTTCCAGTTCAAATAAATGACATTATTGCTGCATTTATTTGCTTATTTCAAAACTTTTATGCATTAATACAATATTTAATTTCATGAAACATACACTAAAAAACTAAAAGCTTTTAAACATTGTGTTAACAGGGTAGTTTTCTTGGACGTTTTGTACGGATGTGACTTGTTAGTTTTCCCCTGTGAACCTTGTTGACTGTTCCCTGTGCTCAGGAACAGCCAGATGATGCCATCTCAACACTCCGGCTTGCATCACAACCCACTCAAACACAAAGTGAAACCAATGACTGCCAACAGCACATGAAAATATGACTGCACCTGTCACCACAGCAATGGCAGTCAGATGAAAGCCAACGGATAGGGGAAGGCAAACTCTTTTCACTTATTTACATCTCATTGGGAAATGAGATCTTGTCGAAGGTAATCATATCACTGAAGCTTAAAATAGCATCTGTTCACATATCTACAAACAAAAGACTTAACCACAACATACAATCAGCTGCATATCAGAAGAATCAGGCGGAGCAGACTGTGCTGTGGATTAATGAATGAATGGAGTTAAGAAACCTACCTGGTGGACAGACGCAGCTGTGAGGTGCATCCCGAGCCGACCGTATCTTCGGTAGACGTGCAGCTAGTTTCTGAAAATTAAACAAATAGGACAATTCAAATAAGTTGTGCAGACTATGCTGTGCATAAAATAAAGTTAGTTAGCTGTTAGCTGTTAGCTTGGATTCCTGAAGTCATGGAAAGTTTTCCCACATGATCACTGAGCTTTGTTAAAGGAATACCTAATCTAAAAATGAAAATGTCAAGTTCACTGAAGATTTATTTAGGTGACTTTTTCCTTCAGTAGAACATTAAGTGAAGTTTTATAAACAAATTTCGAGAGAATGACATGCTATGATTGACCACGGCTGGGCTCGCAACATCAATCACTAACCAACCAATCAGACGTATTCAAATGCTATAAATAGTAACAAAACCCCCTTTCCTTTCCACCCTGACTCCTTCCACTCCTTCCCAAAATCCAATAGCAGGGGAGTTCCCGAGACCTGAGCTCAAACTCCTCTCTCTACCTCCTGTCTAAATGGAGGAAGCCCTGATCCTGTGGATCCTCAGTGCTCAGGGCTCTCTCCCGGGACAGCATCCTAAATACGCTTTAACTTATTCAAGCATTAGCTAAGTGTGAAATCTTGAATGAAGATTTGAACTGAATTTGTGGTCCTTGACAATTCATATTATGCAAGTCAATGGTCCTTGTTTTTAAGATAAAAATAAATGCATACAAACAAGTTTAAATTAATTCATGTGGCTCCAGATGATACACTAGGGTATTATGAATTAACATGATTGGTCTGTGTAAGAAACTGAGCATTATTTACTATAGTGCTATAGTACACTACTCTGTGTGCACATATTTGTAGTGAGCATGAGCTTGTAGTTAAGTGATGCCGTATGCCTGAGTGCGCACTCAAAAGGTGAGATGACAAGGGAGTAAGGCTCCATGTTTTAGTCAAAATGTGATTGTCCAAGATGTGGAAAGGATGACTCAATTTGATCGATGAACTTGCATCTGAGTGCATGCTCTGTTTGCCCAAGTTAATTATATTGAAAATAATGTTCAGTTTCTTGCACACACCGATTGTTTTGCTTTAAAAGACTTCAGAGCATCATCAAGAGCCTTGAGAGTTCATTTGGACTTGTTTGTGTGTGTTTATTTTTAATCTCAAATGGGTGACCATTGATCTGCATTATATAAAACCAATGTCAGTAGATTCAGCTGAAGAAGCCATACTGAATAAAAATTTCACCTACAGTATATAAGTAATATGAGTGAATTAACTGTAAAATTAATTCATTTATTTGTTATAGTTTTATCTATATATTTTTTGATGAACTATCCCTTTTAAAAGAGTTACACTGCTGGTCAAAAGTTTGGGATCAGTAGGATTTTAAATGTTTTAAAATAAGCTTCTCCTGCTCACCAAGGCTGCATTTATTTCATAAAAAATACAGAACAAATTTAAAAATTGTAAAATGTTATTGCACTATAAAATAACTGTTCAAAAGTAGTTTATAATTTAATTTAATAATTTGTTCCAGTGATTTTAAAGATTAATTCACTACTCCAGTCTTCAGAGTCACATGATACATCAGAAATAACTCTAATATTAATTATTAGTATTATTATTTAATTATTAATATTATTATTATTATTATTATTAATGGTAATTCTTTAAAAAAGAGAATACTGTGAAGCTGCCAGCAACCAGCATTCAACAGAAGAAATAAACTCAATTAAGTTTTGAAAAAAATGGAGGGTGAGGAAATGATTTTGTGAAGAATTGTCATTTTTGGGCAAAATATTCATTTAATAGTTTGATAATAGCATGAATTAATATAAAGTGTGGCTAAAATGTTTTATTTGTTGTGGAAAACTACAGTTGAAGTCAGAATTATTAAACCCAATTAGATTTTTTTTCTTTTTTAAATATTTATTGATGTTTAACAGAGCAAGGGAATTTTCACCGTATGTCTGATAATATTTTTTCTTCTGGAGAAAGTTCTGCTAAACAGGGAACTAATAATTTAGGAGGTTTAATAATTCTAACTTCAACTGTATATAAATTTTATGTGAACACCTGTATAAATAAATGTATATACAATCTTATCTGATCATTTATGTGCCCATGTTAAATAAAATAATTTATTATTTATTATTATTTAATGAGTTCATTAAACTAAACAAAAGTATTACAGTATGTCAAATTTAATACTATTTTAAAAGAAAAAACATAATTGTGTAAAACATATTTAAAAATGTATTGCATGGAGAAAAGAAAAAGATATTTTAAACTGACCTCAGTTGCTTAACAAATATGTTTGGTTCTCCAACCTTCACCAGGGGCACCACTTCTATTGCCTCTGCATAGTTTTTGTAGCCGTTTACTCTATAAGCAGCATCACGTCAGTGTACTGTGAGGGTCTGACAGGTGCTGTGTTAGTTATTTGATTAACAATGTTTGTGTGCATACTAGGTCACTTTTTGGAACCAAATATACATTTCCAGGTATTTTAGAAACTCTGAGCTATTGTATGGTAGGTGAACCATATACTCTAACTTTATATGTAACAGTCAGGTTTTTATTTTATAAAATTTCCACAAGAGTGACATTTAAGAGAGCTACTTTTGTATTTTCAGCCCAAACTTCTAAAAATCTCTATTATAATAATAATAGACAAACCCACTGCAATCCCATTTGACTGGAAGAACAATGATTTATGTTTAAATTGTAAAGTTTTGTCAAGGGTTTGCAGAGTTATACTACACA
Organism: Danio aesculapii; assembly: GCF_903798145.1. NCBI lineage: Eukaryota > Metazoa > Chordata > Actinopteri > Cypriniformes > Danionidae > Danio > Danio aesculapii. Next base: position 44,748,402 of record NC_079447.1, read on the forward strand.
GGTCATGCCCTTTCCATCTTACATTGAAACATTAAAGCTTAAAAATTCTTGGACATTTCTCTTGCACCAGTTTATATTAACCACCAATCGTTCCAGGGCTTTATTTGGTTGATACTGGCAAACCCTCTTCCCAGCTGGAGAAATCTTTACTCAAACCACTCTCAGACACTACAAGCTATTGTGGCAGTTTTTTCCACACTACTGAACTCAGCAGAACTGCAGATATTGTAAAACAGGAGAAAAAAAGAGAGTTAATGGAGGTCAAGAAGAAAAGGAAAACCAGAAGAACGCTAAGATGAAAATATACTGTATGTGTGACAGCTGGGTTAACCAGCAGACATTTGTTCTGTGAGCACAAAATCCGTGGAAAATGCATTACGGAAGGAACCTGTGCTGTGCGTAAACTGCTTTTCCACAGGAGCGATGTCCAGGGATAATGCACACACACAACAGAGCTTGCCAGAGCTTTAACTGATGGATTTCCAATGCAGCATATTTAGTGTTTTTACGTCAAACTATGGGAAAGTGCTTGTAAGACCCTATTTCACTTCACAAAGCTAAGTGTTGTCATAAACAACAATGCAGGCAATGTGACATTGAGAAGAAAAAAGAATAGTTAGCAAGAAGAGTTACATTGAAAGGAAGCACCTTGAACAAGATCTAAAGAAATGAAGACTTGAGCTTTCATTATCAAGCACATGACGTTACTGATGCATTTAATTCAGTTAGGGTGTGTTCCTTTATGCTCAAACAAAGTCAACATGAAACAAACAATGACACTGTTTACTTTCTTAATACGTATTTCTGGTCATATTGTGCACAATTCATCTGTGCATGTTAATCCAAAGAAGAAGAAACAAGTTTGTAATCTGTCATCAAAAGTAAAACATGTACAAATGAATTACATTTTCGATTGATGTCAAGAATAATGTTGATTTTATTTTTTTAATGCAATGCCTACCTACGTTTTGTAATCAATTTTGAATCATATATGAATTCCCTTTCTCATTAAACACCATTTAACCTTCCTTTCTTGTTTGGGTCAAATCTGACTGATTTACAACTTAAAACGCTCATAAATATTGTGTTTTACATCTGATTGCCTCAAGGCCTTATGATATCCTTCACAGCACTTGAACATATAAAAGTTATGATCATGTCTTTCATTCAACTGAGTTTTACTCAGTTACACCTGTGGTGTTCCCGGTCAAAAGTGACCACTGTAGGAAAAGAATGGTTATCCAGACTATATTCAACCATCAGACAGAAAACATCCCCATTCACACCACCCCAACTCGCTCACTCCCTCACACATTTCAGACTGGACAATGTCTTTTGAGTGTACATATCTCTTTCCGGCTCTTATGTGCCGATACTCCAGCCTGATCTTATGAGAAAAGGTAACTACTTTAAGTTTCGTCAATTTAGTGGCTAATTCGTACAAGCTCAGGAAATGTACAAAAAGGAAAATGGACGTAGGAAAATCTTAGGAAAATGTCCGATTTAAAAAGGAGGCGTGGCAGCAAACCCCGCCTCTAATTCCAACTGTCATTGGGGTATGAGCAAATCATACTAAATTTTGCGGATGAGATTGTATGAATTCATACGAATTAGCCACTAAGTCAGAAACTTACAATTTGCCATGAGATAGCATTGGATCCTCCAATGTGAAGCAACTACCTGATGAAACAATATATCATGTCTTCACACAGACTAGACAGGTGTCTTTTATGTGAACCTATCTGTGTGTGTGTTTGTGTGTGCGTATTCCTTTTTTCTTTCTTTCTTTCTTGCTTTCTTCTTTCTTTCTTTCAGCCAATCTCTGCTCAGCCTATATCTGGGTCTAGGCGGAACACTTTTAGCTTAGCTTAGCATCCATTATTTTATTGGATTAGACCATTAGTATTTTCACTACAAAATGACCAAGTTGTAACTAGTGCTAGTTCTGTGTCTATACCCTCTATTCTGTGTCTATACCCTCCAATAGTTCCATTCACTATTCCCTACATTAGTACACTAATATAATCCAATTGAAGGACAAATTGGAAGTATACCGTTTTGTTTTTGCTTGCTGTTTTCTATTTCTTTGGTCAGACCCTGTGATAGTTATTTAAGCGAGCTGTCTATTGGTATTCAAACAAATTATTTAGATTTCTGTCATCTATTGTTCCTTTTGTAATACATTTTCAGTGCCTATTTGTATTTTCACTGCAGTTATTTTACATCTAAGCCTATAAATTCATGTTAAACACTAATTTGAGAGATTGTTCACAGCTAAAGAATGTTGAATAAAAATTTGGTGGTGAAATTGATTTTTTTGTGCTAATTTAAGAGCAGATAAAAATACTGGGAATACTAAAGTAAGAGGCATGATGTGAACACGACAGGAGGGTTAACATAGAAATGCTCAGATTTTTAAGATCTGATTTCAAAACACAGATGTTAAAATATTCTTATTGCATCATCAAAGGAAACATTCTATTAAACAAATGAAGAGTTCAGATGCAAAAGGCCATCTGAAATGTTCTCCTAAAATGAGCATTTTTCTCAGCCTCCTATGTTTATGTTCAGTTATTTCACTTTAAATGCAATGAAAAAAACACATTAATCACTATAAAAACTACATTTCTGAGCCTACACATGGTAGTCAGAAAAAAGAAAATATTTTAGTAGAAAATATTAAATAGCATTTAGAGTTTTTTGCGTCTAAACACATTAAATATTGAATGAATGGTTAAAATGTACTTCACACTAAATAAAAAAGTTCACAGAAAGGATCACTGTTAAAATCTATTTTTAGAGCCTTTCATTTTAGTGTGAAGGTAAAATGATTTGCATGCACGTTTCATGATGATGTGATGTAAATGTTAAGGCTGCGGTAATGACATGAGACAGCTGATGCCCAAGTGTTTGCGTGGATGAGTTAGGAGGGTGGGTACATTCTCTGCCTCCAAGCTTTAATGGTAACTTGATGCCCAGTATTTGATCTGGTTTTAACAATCTATTTTGAAAAGATGACAAAACGTTTTACAATTCCTAAGTCAGATTACTGCTAAGACCCTCAGACTTTGTACCCAGAGGCCAAACTCTATCTCTCTCTCTCTCTCTCTCTCTCTCTCTCTCTCTCTCTCTCTCTCTCTCTCTCTCTCTCTCTCTCTCTCGATTTATGTCATTCTTTCTCTCAAACTCAGCTATATTTCCCCCCCAACCAGATTTTGATTACACCCCTAAAGCACATTCTGGCACATTCAGTTAAAAATTGTGAAATCAGCACCATTCTAACCTTCAACAGACACTTCCAATGTATATGTTTCACAGCTTTAATGGAGACTTATACATGTGTTTAATGGTGATGCCGAAATGTCTGTTGTCAATACGTCAATGAAAAACATCTTGACTTGATAAGAGAACACCCTTGAGACAAACAGTTCAGATGCTTTCAAAGGCCCATACGTGTTAAACAAAAGTGAAAACAATTTACAATTAAAGACTTTTTCCCTCAAAACGCTCATTACTGTAACACATCTGGACGTTTTATTTAATTTTATTTTTAATATCTGCCATTATGTTTTATAATTGCCATTATTGTGTAATATAGCTATTTTTATTTATAAAAATTCAGGTATTCTGGTGAAATATGCTTCTCTAGTTATAAATGTTATAAATACAAAGTCACACTTTGTAATAAGCGAAAACGTCACATTTCTATATCTTCGACAAGTTCCTGACAGATTTCAGAGAGATGTCCTGTCAGTGACTCATTATTCAGACACTGCAATCGCACTCAACCTCAGGTTGACTCACACTTGGCTGTCTCTACTCCAGTGATAGTTTTATAACATATAACCTGCCTCATGCTCTGCAAACTATATTATATTAACCACAGACACTGAGATGGCAGCCTTTCCGCAAGCAGAATTCGACCAAAATACGTTTAACACTGCAGATATTTTACATGCAGCTAGGTGCTGAACCACCAGAGGCCAGTGTGAAGGGACCACAGCCACAGGCAATGTACTGCATATATATCTTACTTTTCTGCACCTCACAGCTTCAAGCTCAGTCCTATTCCTCACAGATGCTGTTTGCTCGGCCAGTGCAGAAGTACTTGATTGTTGATTTAAAACAGGTGTCATAAGCTGACAAAATGTGTTTAGCAGGTCCTGCATGCTGCAAATAACAGTTCTGCTGAACAACAACAGTCAAGGCTTGCAGAGGCAGACATGCTTATCAAGCAGTCTGATTTTACCAGATCATATCATATCATACTTTTATTAAGACAACTAGACAGATGCATGTGTGAAATGACAGCAGGAAATTTTGGCAATATGACTGCATTATTTATAGATACCCATTCTAGGGCAATGCTAAATAGGATGTGAAAAATTTGAGCCATCTAAAAGAGTATGACCCGGCATCTGGAGAGCTACAATAACTTAAAAACTTAATGCATCTGGATTTATTTATGTTCTCACTCGTGTGTGTGATGCTGAATGTGAAATTAATAGTTTATTGAAGAATGAGTTAATATTAACTAGTTGGTCGAGAAGTAAATCTGACTGTTAGTTAAATTAAACGATTAAATTAGGATATATGTGATTATTTAATAATTTATTTTACTTTTTTTGCGTTTTATCACAATTAGACACTCAAAAATTTTGTTTTTTGAGCAATTTTTTTTTTTTTTACTTGTTCAAACTACTTGATTAAAATGAGATAAAACAACACAATTCTTAAGATTTCATTGGGACAACTTAATTGTTTTATGTTCAATCCACATAAATTTGTTAAAAGTGTTAAATTAACATAATCGATTTGTGTTGGGACAACATGAATGAATTGTGTGCAACCCTGCATTTTTACAGTGTTATTAAAAGCTGCCCGAGATTACAAACGAAAAGGATACATTAAAAAACAGCAGCAACTAATATGCAATGAAGATATGATATACTGTACGCTAATTACCAAATAAAAATTATTAAGCAATCCAAGGAACTTGGGTATGTTTTGATTAATGTGCGTTTGAAAGTCGGCCAAAGCTTAAACTGTCCCCAGTGAAAGTGCGTAAACAAAGAAGGGCAAATAAACAAACTAAAATTCTGACTTAGATATTTAGAGTAAGATTGTCGGTTTCATCACCTTTCATATTTTAACACAAAACTGAACATAGTCAGTCACATATCATTCAAATTCAACCTCTAGGTCCCTCTTGAACTTTCTAAGATCTTGTTGGACAACATGCAGATCTCTCTTTCTCTTCGTGCTCGCACCATTGACTCTTGTAAATGGCTTTGTAAGTATGACTAGATAGGCTATTATCACTTTCTGAACAATAAAAGTTGCCGCTCACCTCCTCTAATATCTGATCTAATCGACTCCACAGGACGGGCTCCACCTGTTCCAGGGAGATCCAACTGGAGATACGGGGATCTCTGTCCTTTTCCAAACTCAGCACTCTGGACTGCAGATCTGACGTCCTCAGGTAGAGCAACACACAAACTCCAAACGAGATTAAACACGCACAGAAAGCACACACGTCCTTCCAGTTCGTCAAAAGGCGCTTTTGACAGGGATGCTGACCGCAGGTCCTCTCCCAACCGGACTGAGGTGATACTCGCGACTTCATGTCCTCCATGTTTGGGAAGCGTATATTTAGGCAGGTTAACGTTTATCCACTTCTTTATCAGTCTGACGGGATTCTTGATCACTGATAAAGTTTTCCTTTCAAGTAAATTAACCGTTTTTCACGTGAAAATGTCACTCTTCAAAACGACCTCAGCAGAGGCATGCTGCTCGATCAAGTGCATGGAGATATTAGTTAGTGAGGTCCGGCTCTAGTGGGAGTCTGTGTGCTTCGGTCGTGCCATTTGACGGGTTTGTCAGACTGCTGCGCGCTCGTGAGTCTCTCTCAGAATGAAATCCGACACACACTACACGGCTCTGCAGTGCTCACCACGGGACCCTTTGCTTCTCTGTCGCACACAAGCCCCTCCTTTCGGTTTATTTAGGCTAAACGGTAGGGCGGGATTCACGGAGGAGCTGACCCCGGCTTTGATCCGGCTGTTGAGAACGATATTTTTAGGTGAGCTTACTGAATCAATGCATGAACTGGACGTAAGACAATCACACAACCATAAAAAACTGATATCTCTGTATATCTACATCCAGAGTGTTAATAAGGAAGATTTTCAACAACAGACCTTTATTTAGCTAGCAAATCCTTACATTGTGAGAGCTAATATGCATCAACACCTGAACAAAACTTTTGGTATGGAGCTGGACAGAATTCAGTGTCTATGAACTCTCACTTTGTGAATTCACACTCAAGAATGTAGGGAACATTAAGTCTTTATTTGTCATTTGTCATCAATGCCAATTGTCTGTTACAGTCTGTCTTTGTACTGTAGTATGTGGGCTTATATCCACCTAAACTTTAAGATTTTTGGCTGTGTCTTAATTGGCACAAGTCTAGTGTAACAGTTACACTTATTGACTTCACGCAATTTTAACTGTTAACACAGGAATGCAACAGTCTCCATACAATGACTTTATCTTATACATTTAGTGACAGCAGCATAAGTGGAAATTGTCGAAAATTAAGCACAAACTTAAATCTCAATAGGTGTGACATGACAAGACTAAACAATATTTACACAACCTACAAATCCACATTACTCTAAAGGGGTAAAGGTTTCTGGAATTCATTAAGAAAATTTTATTATTTAAAATAAAACACAAACATTTTGAGTTAAAGTGGGTATACACTTGCTGCTATGGCTCAGTGGCTATAGCTCCAACATATGGCGCAACAGCGCTCCGGGCATCCTGAGTTTGAGTCCTGACTCATGAACCTTTAATGATCCTGTCCCTCTCATTCTTCCTCTACTGACAATCTACTGTCCTATCAAATAAGGGCAATAAAAAATGCATATATTGTATTAATAATTACTTGCGACTGACAGTTATTAGCACCCCTGAATTAAGTATACAATTTTGAAAAATGAACCATTTAGTATTATCAGAATGTAGAATCAATAAAGCAGAAGCATGACAGAATTCCACCATGTTTTATATTGTTTTCCTTAAAGCTTCATCTCATTACCTGTATACAAACATATGCATTGCATTCTCAAAGAGCTTTACTTTGGTTTCATCTGGCCTACAACATTATCCCAGAAAAACTGGGGCTTATAAATGAAAGGCTTTGCAAACATTAGGCTTGGCTTTTGTAGCATTCTTTCAATAGAGCTCTCATCCTTAGCCTTCGCCCATGAAGCTCTGTCTATTGTGTGATGTATGGGATGGTATGAGCTGAAACCACCACTTCAAGCCTGAAGCTGCTTAGATGTCATGTCCAGTGTGTGTGTGTGTTTTTTTTTAATACAGTCTTTCACAGACGTCTCTCACAATTTTTTTTTCTTATAGCAACATCCTGTAAGCATCTTATAACTGTTTTGTGACTCTGTAACAGGTTTTTCAAGATATATTGCCTTTTAGCCTTTGAGATTGTTATGCTTTTGGATAGCATAATTTCTTAGTCTCTCTAGTTTACTCTAGGAGAATACTATACCAGATGCTTTTGTAGCACTGAGATTTCAACATAAATAAATATGGAGCCTGCGCATGTAATCTGTTGAAATCATAGTATCATTCTCAATTTAATTACAATTGGTGCACAACTCATAAAAATAATCAACTTAAAAGAATAATTGACCCAAAAATGGTTCCAAACCTACAGTATATGAGTTTCTTTTTTGATTAAAAATATAAGAAGATATTTTGCAGAATGTTGGAAACCATAGCCACTGACAGACATATGATGAAACAAACAAAATATTATGGAAGTCACTGTCAACTGATTTCCAGCATTCTTCAAAATATAATGCCTTGTATAGAAAAAAAAGAGGAGGGTCAGTAAATGATGACATTTCATCGTTCTCTAAAACCTAATGGAGTCCTCAAAAATAATTATTTCAAATATATAACTTAAGCATTGTCAATTGCTGACATACAGTTCAATTATACATTTTGGTTTTATGGTATCGGTCAATCAGCATCCCAAACTGTCTATTTGTTTGGAAATAAAAGTCCCTTTTCTTGCCAGAACACACCGTATGATAACGCCATGCTCTGTTGGTTATGATTTCCCATCCCTCCTTTTAATGAATGCCTTGGATACAAGTAGTCATTTTAGCAGACATCCGCTTATCCGAAATGACTTACTGTACACTTATTACAGGGACAGTTCCTCTGGAGCAACCTGGGGTTACACAGCAGAAATGGTTCATTGAACTAACAGGTTTCAAACCTGCAACCTTTTGGTAACCAGCCCAGCTTTTTAACTACAGGTACTGTATCACAACACCCCATACATTAGATACAACAGTATATACAGTGATTGAATATATAACTGTGTAGAAACAAAAATGTTGAATAATCTCACATACAGTAGTCAAATGTGACCCTGGACTTCAAAATCATTTCATTATGGTCATATTCTTGTTAAACTAAGATGTATATGTATCATCTGAAAGCTGAATAAATAACAGGGGTCATTGAATTTTATGGAATATCATGGAATATCATTTGAAACATCTTTTCCAGACATCAAAAGTCAGGGTATATTTGTTTCAAGAGTTCACACTTAGATATTGCTTGATAATATGGGTTTGGCCAGCCTGATCTCACGAGAAAACGTAAATATTTTACGTTTTGTCAGTTTAGTGGCTAATTTGTATGAATTCGAGTTCAGTCATACGAAATTGTACGATTTTAAAAAGGAGGCGTGGCACCTAACCCACCCCTAAACCCAACCGTCATTGGGGAATGAGCAAATCATACTAAATTGTACGAATTAGATTGTACGAATTCATACGAATTAGCCACTAAATCAAAAAGTTACAAATTGGTGTGAGATTGTGTTGGTTTGGCATACTGTTCCAACCCTGAGCTCGGAGATAATTGAGCCTATGCTCCCACCTGTTTAACGAGCATGTAAAGAGTTATGAGGTCAGGTAGTTCTCGAGAGCGCCCCCTAGTAAAGGAGGAAAAGGGGGAGATGGGGTGGATGGGGGGATTCTTCAAACACCGAACAGAAGGGAGTAATGATCGACGGGCTATTTATAGTGAGTTTGGGATAATCTGATTGGCTTACTAAGGATTACAGATGAGAGACCAGTTGCGATCAATCATATCACGTGCTCCTCTCGAAATTAGTTTGTGAAACTTCACTTAGTGCGAGTCATGAATTATCATAGAATTGTTGTTTGTCTTTTTATTAAATTATTATTTTTTTCTGTACAGTGTTTTATATTATGTGTTTTGCCTGTTGTTATGGTTAGGGGATATGCAAATATAATAGTACTTAATATAAAACAATGCAGATGGTGTGGCAGAAATTTGAACAGTGTCCTGGCTGCACTGTAAAAATGATCTGTTCATCACGAGTTGTTGGAGAAAAGATCAAGATCCAATAATGCAATTGAAAAGCATAAATAAATGGGGAGGAAAAAACTTTAAATCACAAAATACAGAAAATTGTTTATGACTATTTTACAGTGGCGCCGAAATTGTGAAATCTGCATCCGTAAAAAATGGCAAGCTCCTGTAAATTGTGTGTAAACTTAATTGCATTAGTTTAGAATCACACAACAATGGAGGGTCTGCTCAAGACAACAGCCACCTGTTTTTTATTCTATTCATTATACAGTGTTCAGCATGTATAAGTACACCCCTCACAAATCTCTCTTTTAAATTCATATTTTTAATAGGAAGCTATACAATATTATAATTGTGCATTTACATTAGATTAGTCAGTACTGAAGCCAAATCTGGAGCTTAAGTAACAAAATAACTTACGATAACTGTCCAAAAACTAGTACACCCAAATTTATGTTATAGAAAAATATTAAATACAAATATTTAAAAGAGAGAAAAAATCAACAGAAGCAAAAAAAAAATAATAATTTTGTTGAATTGTTGTAGGCTGTTTTTTTTTTTTCAATAGTTTGCTTGAATTTAATTGTATTATCAATTTCTAAATATGTTTGGTGAATAAAATATAATTTTTATAAATTTATCTGTTTAATAAATCTGTTTTGTTTATTGCACCAAAATACATTGCCTATATTCACTGAGAAGTGGATATAAATATTCATTTCAAAATAGGGTGTACTCAACAGCACTGTAGGTCATGGAAATTAAGCGTTTTAGTCAGTGAAAGTCAGGGAATTTGACATTTGGCTTAGACTGGCAACTCTGAAATAAGATTTGCATTGTTGCATAATTTTTAGGTTAAGACTATGATTGGCTGAGATACGGTACAACTATTGAAAATCTGGAATCCGACAGTTAAAAAAAACAGAATATTGAAAAAATCCCATTTTAGATTTATCTAAATAAAGCACTTAGCAATGCATATTACTTATGAAAAATTTATATATATGTATAATTGATATACGTAAAATATAAAAGTAAACAAATTATAATTTTGACCTTTTTGGCTATTGCCAAATATACATGTGCAACATAAGTTTTTCATGCTGGAATACATATGATCAGGCCACCAAAAGAGTGAATGCAATGCCTTATATAGTTTTGACCTGCAGTTTATAAATATGTCACCCTAAGCATCCACTTCTCCTTTCAAAACATCCCTCTAGCAGCTTGTTTTCCTTTAAATTCTCTGTGAATCTGGTTGAGAAAACTTAATCAGCAAGAGGTAAAACAAACTTGCCTCCCCCCGCTCAATCTTTACCACCTCCACCACTAACTCTTTGATTATTCTCTCCTTTCATCGCAATCTGTGTTGAGTGAGTTGGAAAGAGTAGGAGGGGCACTTCATTTGAAAAACAAACAACAAATTGTCCCATCTAATCAAAGTCTGCAGCTAAAGGATTAGGCAAATGTGCATTTTATCAGGAAATATCTCCAAAGAGGAAAGTTCCTTGGCCAAACCCGTAAGAGGACACAAAAATGTTTCTAAAACAGAAGCCAGAACGAGGCAGTCCATGCATGAGGACAAAAGGACAATTGTCCCCAGTCCACAAAACACATGTGAGTTGGCTGTCAGGGGACTATTTGGCTCAGCACGACTATTGGAAAGGGCTGATAGAGTGGACTGAATTATATCTAATTCGGCTCCTGACCGCCTGAGTGCAGTGATGTGAGCGTCGTCTTTCTGTCAAACTGGCAGCTCGGAGCGTGTTTGTATTTTTTACTAGCTGTATATTTACACGTAGAGGCTTTTACATTGGTTTCAAAATACCTCCTTTAATAGATTTTCATTAATCCGTAAATTAAAGGTCATGCCAGTCATAATTACTACTTCATTTGTTTGCTGTTTTGCTGTCTGTAGCAACTAGGCCTGCGGTTAGCTGAACAGATGAGCTTTGGACCTCCAGAATCAAGATCGCCGACCTCAAGCAGCGGCTGCTCTAATTACATTTACAAAACCACACGGGCGGATTAGATTATAGTGTGTTTTCCACAGGCCCACAGAAAGCCTTAAAAAAGCTAATAGAGAATTTCCTGGCTCGCGTTCTGCAGCTGTGATTTTAGTCAAACTAAGAGATGTCCTTCCACTATCAACCACATCTGAGGCTCTGATGGCCCCACAGAGGTTCATTACACGTGAATTGGAGAGTGTCCAAGGAACTGAACGAAATTGCCAGTTGATTTTAGGAATGAAAAATGAAGCTTGCAATGAGTGTGAGAGACTTCCTTTTCAAAATGATCCAATAACATTGTGCAATGCGTTGCACAATTAGGCATACCCTGCTGAATATATATACGCATCAGTTTAGAAGAAACACCAACTAAACTTGAAAACCAACTGTTAGATACATCTGTGACAGATTGTGGAGATGTAGAAAATATCTTTTAACAGACCAGATCAGATTCCCAACATTGCAGAAAGTATCAGTGCATGAGCCTCTTTTTTTTTCAATTCAAGACCATCCCAGCACATTCTCAAAGCAGAGCCATTTCATCTGGTTCACCATACTGCAAGGGCATCTGGACACAATTTGAACATGACAATTTTCTGGTCAACTACTTAGTAATCATGCATTGAGTTCAATGTCCTTGCATGCGCACTGACAGTGAATGAACTTTAAAGATGCAGCATGTTCTCGCTCTAAATTTATCCTCAGAACTATGATATTGCTCTACTTTAACCATATCTATCTATCTATCTATCTATCTATCTATCTATCTATCTATCTATCTATCTATCTATCTATCTATCTATCTATCTATCTATCTATCTATCTATCTATCTATCTATCTATCTATCTATCTATCTATCTATCTATCTATCTATCTATCTATCTATCTACACTGTAAAAAGTCATTGGTTAATTTACTTAAAATATTGAGTAAACTCAGTGCTTTAAAATTATCAGGTACATGTGCATAGAATTAAGTTGAGTTTGCAATAGCTTAACAGTTCCTAATTGCAACAGGTTTACTCACTTTTTTTAAGTGAAGTCACTAATCTAGTTTTACAGTGTGTGATTTTTATTTATTTATTTATTTTTTTTCTTATTTGCATATCGTCTGCAAACCTTTGTTTTCCTCACCGGTCTTTGCTTGCTGTGAGGGCTGCAAAAGTACTTCTGAGGATGATGCAATGTATTATGGGTGAGTCTTTCCTCAGCTGTGTTCATTCATGATCCATAATTTCTCTGGCACAGTAAAAAGGAATCTTTTAGTGTTTTGCATTCAACCTGGCCCTGTATTATTTCTTCTGTAAAATAAAAAAGACAAAGAAATAAAGTTTTAGCCCTAACCCTAATCCTAACTCTTTTTTTTTTTTTTTTTGAAACGTCATTGCTGGCCAAGCACTGTTCCAATTCAAAGTTTACCTCTTGCCAATACAGTGTAAACCCTCAGATGTGCTCTTGTTCCTCTGCTTTTACAGAGGATCCATCAGGAGGTTATTTGTGTGAACTTGAATCTTCCAGCCAGGGACATTTTTATTATTACTACTGCTCTTGTGTCATGAAAAGTAGTTTTAAGAGGTTTTTTTGGTAATGTGGTTGTCTGAAACTCAAATCTGTTGTTTGTTAAGAAAGATAGCTCCTATTTAAAATTTGCTGCATATTTGTTGATGTGAGCTCGAGAGCAACTGCAGGCAATCAGCCCCCAGCTCATCCTTCTGACAAAGTTGTAAAACATGAGATGTCATTCATGTTGTGGTTAAGTAATGCACTTTTGGAAATATGAATCTGTACCTGCTATATTGCTTTGTTATATTGCTTTGGTTGAGTGCAAAGTTAAAGGGAACCTATTAAGCAAAAAACACTTTTATAATGGGTTTAAAATGATTTGGCAACAGTGTATGGTATTGGTAAAAATTATTATTTATTTTTTTATATTACATTTTCCCTTTTTACATGTCATTAGAAGAGTTAAGTCCCACCTATCAGTGATGATCCCTCATTAGCAGAAGCAGTTATCTGTTTTTAGAGTTTTACTATCAGTGACTAAGAAGCATTATAAATGTTGTGTTTTAGGATGCACATATGTAATCTTCATAACTGTAATCTCAATAGACTACTTTTCTTCTGACATTTTCATTTTTTTACCGAGATAACTTTAGTCCCTGAAAATGAAACAATTTGGATCAAAGCATAAAAGAGGCTGTTTTAAAGAGTTACTAAAAAAATGTGGGGTATTTTGAGCTGAAACTTCAGTTCACACTCTAAGGACATCAGAGACTTATTTTACATTTATTAAAATTTACATAAAGAGATTGTTTTGTGTCATATTTTGTTCTATTAGACTCTGATTATCTTCACTTTACTTACATATGGACATCCAGTGAGTATGGAAAGTATTCAGATCCCCTTAAATGTTTCACTCTTTGTTATATTGCAGCCATTTGTTAAAATCGTTTAAGTTGATTATTTTTCCTCATTAATGCACCCCATAATGACAGAAAAAAAACACTAAATTGTTGACATTTTTGCATATTTATTAAAAAAGAAAGGCTGAAATATCAGTATAAGTATTTGGACCCTTTGCACCTCATTGATCTAATACAGCCATGTGTCTTTTGGGGGAAAATGCAGCAAGTTTTTCACACCTGGATTTGGGGATCCTCTGCAATTCCTCCTTTTATATCCTCTCTAGTTCTTTCAGGTTGGATGGTAAACGTTGGTGGACAGCCATTTTTAGGTCTCTCCAGAGATGCTCAATTGGGTTTTAGTCAGGGCTCTGGCTGGGCCATTCAAGAGCAATCACGAAGTTGTTGTGACACACACAGCTGTGTGCTTAGGTTCATTGTCTTGTTGGAAGATAAACCTTCAGCCCAGTCCGAGATCCTGAGCACTCTGGAGAAGGTTTTCATCCAGGATATCCCTGTACTTGGTCGCATTCATCTTTCCCTCAATTGCAAAAAGACATCTTGTGCCTGCAGCTGAAAGACATTCCCACAACATGATGCTGCCACTGCTTCACTATTGGCACAGTATTGGACAGGTGATGACGAGAACCTGTTTTTCTCCACACATACTGCTTAAAATTAAGGTCAAAAATTTCTATCTTGGTCTGATCAGACCAGAGAGTCTTTTTGGCTACCTTGAATTCCTTCAGGTGTTTTTTTTAATCAAACTCCAAGCGGGCTTTCATGTGTCTTGCACTAAGGAGAGGCTTCTGTCGTTTCACTCTGCCATAAAGCCCCGACTGGTAGAGCGCTGCAGTGATGGTTAATTTTCTACAACTTTCTCCCATCTCCCGACTGCTCCGGAGCTCAGCCACAGAGATCTTTGGGTTATTCTTTACCTCTCTCAGCAAGGCTCTTCTCTTTGATAGCTCAGTTTGGCTGGACGGCCAGATCTAGGGTTCTGTTCATCCCAAACGTTTTTTATTTAAGGATTATGGAGGCCACTGTGCTCTTAGGAACCTTAAGTGCAGCAGGATTATTTTGTAACCTTGGCCAGATCTGTGCCTTGTCACAATTCTATCTCTGAGCTCTTCAGGTAGTTCCCTTGACCTCATGATTTTCATTTGCTCTTACATGCATTGTCAGCTGTTAGGTCTTATATAGAAAAGTGTGTGGCTTTAATAACCAAGTCCAAGCAGTATCAAATCAACTTAAATGGAAGGAGTAGAAGTATCTCAAGGACGATCAAAAGAAATGGACAGCACCTGAGTTAAATATTTGAGTGTCATAGCAAAGGGTCTAAATACTTAGGATCATGTGGTATTTCAGTTTTCTTTTTTAATAAATGTGCAAAATTGTCAACAATTCTGTGTTTTTCTGTCAATGTGGGGTGCTGTGTGTACATCAGCGAGGATAAAATGAACTTAAATGATTTTAGCAAATGGCTCCAGTATATCAAAGTGAAAAATGTAAGGGGGTCTTAATACTTTCCATACCCACTGTATTCCCTGAACCACATAGTAATGTTTCATGTCACTAGGAAGTCTCAACTTTGTATTCTTAGTACTGAGAAACACCTAAAGTTCTTTTTAAAAGGTCAGTCCTGAAGTCTTCAGTAATCCAACAATACCTTGCCCAGTAACACCAAAGCAATGGCTTAGAATTGTTAGGTCTGTCGTTCTATTATTTGATTTCAAAATATAACAGCAACCTCACAACCAGCCAAAACCTGACAACCACCTAGCAACTTAGCAACCAACACCTCAGGAACAACCTTGAACAAACAAGAACTCTTAAACAGTTAATAGAAAGACCTATAATGCTTTAAATCACTCATCTGTCCAAGAATTACAAAAATGTTTAGTCTTAGATTTTATTATTGATGTATTTTATTATTAGGGGCCAAGCACCGAAGCACCGTTTCGTTTCTTATTACTATTCTTCCGGCTTTTTCTTCTTCCTCTTCTTCTTCCACTCTGGGATTTGCCATTTGCACAAACTTTGGCACACTGATAGAGGACAGTCTGATCTTCGACCACAACAAATTCTGACACAATTTCAAACTTTCTAGCGCCACCACCTGTCCAAAGTTTCACTTATGTTTATCTTTATAACTTTTGAACTGAATGGGCTACAATCAATATTATTTTTCCTTTGATTCCTTGGCTTATGCTGATTTAAACGCACCATATGATGCCATTTTCTATCATTACAATTTTTTCGCTATTTTGGATTTTTTGCAAAACCTATTTCACTGAACTGGTCCTAGGCCACGTGTCTGATTTTCACCAAAATTGACTTGAGGGGATATCTACAGAACGCATTGATGTATTCACACCAACCTTGGTGTGTGTTTTGACAACTATGGTCTGAAGTTATCTGCAGCATTTTGGCACACTAGTCGTCTGGAAATACAAAAAATGTTTTTTGGGTTTTTTTTATAACTTCTCAACAGTTTGTTCAAAATTCATAAAATTGATTTTCTCAGCCATTTTGTATATCCGCCATTACATACTTCAAATGTATTTAAAAACTCATTCTTTCACTTTGTCTGATGCTCCTTACTAAGCATGTTGCTTTTGGCCTCTGGACTGCCTCTGTACTGTTGCTCATTCTGCCTCTGAAGTACTTGGCCCCTTAATTGCCCCTTAATTATATATATTATACATATATATAAATATTCATATATATTCATTCATTTTCTTTTCAGCTTAGTCCTTTTATTAATCTGGGGTCACCACAGCGGAATGAACCGCCAATTTATCCAGCATTTGTTTTATGCAGCGGATGCCCTTCCAGCTGCAACCCATCACTAGGAAACACATACACACTTATTCACACACACATACACTACGGACAATTTAGCCCACCCAATTCACCTGTACCGCATGTCTTTGGACTGTGGGGGAAAGCGAAGTACCCGGAGGAAACCCACGCGAACGCAGGGAGAACATGCAAACTCCACACAGAAACACCAACTGACCCAGCCGAGGCTCGAACCTATATATATATATATATATATATATATATATATATATATATATATATATATATATATAAATATATATATATATATATATATATATATATATATATATATATATATATATATATATATATATATATATATATATATATATATACACATTTTTTTTAGTAGCCAAAGTTTTAAACTTCTGTAATCTTTTAGGTTTGGATTTGTCTCCAGCCAAAGTACAAAAAATATTGTGTTATATATTGTATCGTGACAGTACAGTATATAAGCAATTACTGTATCCTGGGAGTACAGCACAATTTCTAACAGTAATGATCTGTTGAGTGAACATTTTATTATGTCCATACCTTATATGTTATATGTTAACTTACATGCACCTTAAGTGGGATGTGTTTTCCAGACCTCCCTGTTTTTTTGCTGCAGCATAATCTCTGAAGGAGACAAGATAAATACAATTAAATCTTTTTTAAACCTCATCCTCATGATAGAAACAGGTCATTCATAAATGCAATAGGTGTTCTTGTCTTGGATTTGTTTGTGTTTGAAGGGGAGGATGACGATTTCAGTCTCTAAAGGCATGTTTGCCTGCTAAACGAATACTTTATACTAAACAGTCTGCATCAACAGCCCTCCTGGGCAGGTGATGATTGAGAAATCAGAACTCTGGTGCATTTATCGTGTGGTCAGGAGAACTTTGAGAGTGTGTGCTGATGGATAAATATTACGGGAAATGATTCTCAAAGATTTTTTATGCCTCCAAATTCAGGCCAGTGACTCACTGACCGCATATGCATTTGATGATATCTTATTAAAATGCAATCCCAATTATTACAGTTTAAAATATCTCTTTGTAAACACAATTAATGGTCCAGATGGTTGACCCTAAAATGGGTTGTTCTGGTCGACTAATATTTCAACTCAGTAGGTGTACATCAGTTAACAAACTACAGTAATACATGATGGTCTAAAACATTTATTAATTTTAGGTAATATCAACATGCATTAATGCAGTATAATAGTCACACTTCATTTTCATTTTAAGTACAATTTACGCTATTAATAAACAATGAACTAAAACTTTTAGCTCAATAAACTACTAATTGGCTGCTTATTAATAATTTTTAAGGTGATAGTCGCCTTTATGTATTGGGTAGGATTAGTGATGAACACTGTTAGACGTTACCAGGCTTTTTTACAGTGGAATACTGGCAACACTGTTGGCAGTTAGTTACTGTAACAGTTTAACAAAAAATAGTTTAGTTAAAATTTGTTTAACAAATTTAGGCAAATCAGCAGAAATGCATACAATTTCTTTTTACAATGAAACGAAAAGGTTAAATTAATAAACAAGACATGCAATGTACACTCACCGGCCACTTTGTACTCCATTTTGCCTTCAGAACTGACTTAATCCTTTGTGGCATAGATTCAACAAGGTACTGGAAATATTCCTCAGAGATTTGAATCCATATTGACATGATAGCATCACGCAGTTGCTGTAGATTTGTCGGCTGCACATCCATGCGAATCTCATTTTCAAGCAACCAGTCTGAGATGATTCGTGCTTTATGACATGGTGTATTATACTGTTGGAAGTAGTCACCAGAAGATGGGCACATAAGGGACGGACATGGTCAGCAACAATACTCAGGTAGGCTGTGGTGTTGACACGATCAGTTGGTACTAATGGGCCCAAAGTGTGGCAAGAAAATATCCCCCACACCATTACATCACCACCCCCAGCCTGAACTGTTAATACAAGGCAGGATGGATCCATGCTTTCATGTTGTTGACACCAAAATCTGACCCTACCATCCGAATGTCACAGTAGAAATTGAGATTCATCAGATGAGGAAACGTTTTTCCAATCTTCAATTGTCCAATTTTGATGAGCCTGTGCGAATTGTAGCCTCAATTTCCTGTTCTTAGCTAACAGTGGTGGCACCCGGTGTGGTCTTCTGCTGCTGTAGCCCATCTGCCTCAAGGTTGGGCGTGTCATGGGTTCAGAGATGATCTTCTGCATACCTCAGTTGTAACAAGTGGTTATTTGAGTTACTGTTGCCTTTCTATCAGCTCGAACCAGTCTGGCCATTCTACTCTGACCTCTGGCATCAACTGCCACTCACTGGATATTTTTCTTTTTTGGACCATTCTCTGTAAACCCTAGAGATGGTTGTGCGTGAAAACCCCAGTAGTTCAGCAGTTCTGAAATATTCAGACCAGCCCATCTGGTACCAACAACCATGCCACATTCAAAGTCACTTAAATCCCTTACCCTCACTTAAATGTGTGTGTGTTTCACCAAATCAGTGGCAATATTTATGAACTTGACATTTAAAGAGTTAAAATTCTGTACATTTCTAAAAAAATTTATAGTTTTGATCAGGACTGAGGTTGATTAACAGATTTATGCAAAAATCTTTTGAAAAAACTACTGATGCATTTTTAGAGTTTCATTAAGTTGATGTTTTCATTCCTAACATAACAAAATGGTAGTCAATTTGAACAGTGCATAAGGGTTGAGATTAATGCACTTCTCTATAAATAATAACATCAAGTATCAGTATAGATGGTACAGTAACTGTTGAACAGAAATAGGTACAAATAGCAAATTACTGAAATTATTCTTCGCACTACACAATTTCATACAAATCCTACTCGTTTTACAGTAAAATACTGTTTTCTTTTTTTCAGCAAAACACTGGCGATTTTAGAGTTATTTACAGCATAATAATGGCGACAAACTACATTTGGGTCAGTTGTGGATGGTAGGTTTGTGGCCCAGATCAGGGTAGCGATTGTTCACATTGTTTAGGTAACATTAGGCTGATTGAGGAAGGTAACATTGAGGATGATAAATTGACTGAGATTCAGGCCGGTTATGGCCCATGTGTGGCCTTTGTCTTTAATCCAGTTATGGGCCATTTCAGGACCGTCATATCATTGCGGTACATGGGCCGAGGGAAAACTTATTGTGTGACCTGGAGCTGGGCACAACAGCGGAGTACCTACTGTTGTACCTACTCCACAACAGCGGAGTAGGTACAACAACGTCTACTACTACTACTACTGATACAACTACTACTACTACTGATACTACTACTACAACTGAAACTTCTACAATGTCTACTACAACTGATACTACTACAACAACATCTACTACTACTACTGATACTACTACAACAACGACTACTACTACTACTACTACTACTACTACAATGTCTACTACGACTGATACTACTACTTCTACTAACTACTTCTGCTGCAATTACTACTACTTCAACAACGCCCACTACTACTACTGATACTACTACAACAATGGCAACTACTACTACTAATTCTACCACAACAACGACTACTACTACTGATACTACTACAGCAATGACAACTACTACTACTGATACTACTACAACAACATCAACTACATCTGATATTACTAGGTCTACTACTACTTATACTGATACTACTACAAGGAATACTACTACTACGTCTACTACTACAACAACGACTACTACTACTACTGATACTATTAGAATGTCCACCTCAACTGATACTACTACAACAACGTCTACTATTACTACTGATACTACTAAAACAATGACTACTACTACAACTGATACTACTACAACAATGACTACTACTATTACTGATACTACTACAACAATGACTACTACTACTACTACTGATACTACTACAACAATGACTACTACTATTTCTGAAACTACTACAACAACAACTACTACTACTGATACTACTACAACAATGACTACTACTATTACTGATACTACTACGACTATGACTACTACTACTACTGATATTACTACAACAACTACTACTATTACTGATACTACTACTACTGCTACTACAGCCACAACAGTAACAACAACTATTACTACTACTACAATGTCTACTACTATTGATACTACTACAACAATGACAACTACTACTGCTGATACTACTACAAAGTCTACTACAACTGATACTACTACAATAACGTCTACTACTACTGATACTACTACAACAATGACAACTACTACTACTGATACTACTACAAGAACAACATCTACTACAACTGATGCTACTACAATATCTGCTACTACTGATACTACTACTACTACAACAATGACTACTACTACAACGTCTACTACTTCTGATACTACTACTTCTACTAATTACTTCTGCTACAATTACTACTACTTCAACAACCACAAGTACTACTACATTCACTACTACTGTAAGGACTGCTAATAATTAAATAATAATAATAATAATAATAATAATAATAATAATAATAATAATAATAATAATAATATAATAATAATAATAAAAGTAGAAGTAATAATATTAATGATACTAGTGAGGAGGTGTATATTACATGTGTATATTTTCATAGCACATCAATCTTTTATCTCAAAACTGAGGATCAAAGAAATGTAAATCTTTTGAACTTCTCTTTATGCTGAGTAACTCTCATGCAAAACATGTTGATCTTCCCTTCTCTACGTTTTCATGTGACTGCTAACCAGCCCCTTTTCAGCCTATCAAACAGCTGCGGCTCTTAAATATCAAAATTACTACCTCGGCTTCCAACTCTGTATTATTACATGTTGGGACTGTTATGGGTTGCACGTGTTAAAAGAGTGTCCTAATCCTTGTGCAGATGTTAATGAGTGCAAGCTTTTCTGCCCACCTCTTTCATTTCATTTCCCCCCTGCCTCTCCACACTGAAGTGTGGCCAAAATGCAGATCTGCCCTCTTTTTAAATGACACGAGATGCAAAGGATGGCTGGTCCTGGATTACAGTGGTTGTAGATCAAGCCTCAGGCCCCTTCTGGTCTGCATGGCTCTCTCACACTTCTATAATTAGGCCCCGGCTCCACCCTTAAAACTTCTTTTCTTTTTGGTTATTAAAGTATTGCTGACATCCACATCAAATAAATTACAGGCCTCGGAGCACTTATGGTCAGGTAATTTAGCCTTTTTTTCATTCAAGGGGAAGCTGGAGAAAGGATTTTGTTAGTTTTCTTCAGCGTTGTACTCACTATGTACGCACCTGTCTGCCTGTGGCACAAGCTGACCTAAAATAATGATCCCTAATACAGTCTGCTCCTAATCTACTGTACAAATGAGTGAGCCCTGAACATTTGCCAACATCTTTTGTGCAAAATAAAAGAGAGGGTTGACAGCTTTACTAATTGCTGGACTCAAAATGCATCTGAAGGATTTGACTAAATGCTCATTGGCACATGTATCATGCTGTAAGTACCTGCAAAAAATATGTTCACTGCTTTCTTTTTGACAGCACGGTGGTGCAGTGGGTAGAACAATCACCTTACAGCAAGAAAGTTGCTGGTTCGAGCCCTGCCTGGGTCAGTTGGCACTTTGATATTTGGTTGATTAAGGTTGTGTTGGAAAGTGACCAAAATCCAACGTCGAGCCAACATTTTAAACCAACGTCATATTAACGTCAAATACTGACATTTATTCGTCAGGTATGGCAACCAAAACCCAACATCTGATAGACGTCATAGTGGTAACGTCCACACAACGTCATGCTGTAACATCATTAGACGTTGATATTTGGTCGATTTTAGGTTAAACGTTGGGTTCTGATGTTAACCCCATTTTTATTTCCAAATAAAATGCAACGTTCCCACGACGTTGAGGTACAACGTCAATCTGACGTCATGTTGACGTCTTGTTGTTGAAGGCCATTTCAGTCATCATACAGTAAACATCCGTCATCCTATCTTCAGTGACATACATCTAAACAGTCTTTTGGTCAATGCGTGTAAAGATTTTGGACATATTCTTGGACAATTTTTATGCTTCCAAACAGTTTGCTGCAATTATAAATCGCCCATGTCTTGAGGTAGTTCATAATGATGCGATTTACCCTTTATATGCAATTTGATTGGACATGATTTTTTTAATCCCCATAGACTAGAATATAATAAAGTTGTGACAGCAGGTTGAAGGAAAATAGTAAGGTAAAAGTACCGATACTGCACTACAAATGTACTCAAGGGAGAGTAAAAGTACACAATTTTAAAACTACATAGTATATTACAATTCCTGAGAAAAACTACTCAATTATAGTAGTTTGAGTATTTGTTTTTGCCTCATGACATGTGTGTGCTGTATTCTCCTTTATGACTGGCCAACAAGGCACACCAAATGCAGCAAACGCATCGCACATTCCTTCGTTTCACGTTTGCATTGACTTGAATGAAGTTTACTTGTGCAAATACTTAATTCCACATTTGCTGTGAACCTGCCTGTTGATTTAGCATGCCCTTAAAGAGATGGTATCATATCATATTTTAACTTTAGTTGATGTGTAATGTAGCTGTGTTAACATAAACAACATCTCTGAATGTAATACGCTCAAAGTTCAATGTAAAGGGAAACATTGGGTTGTACAGAGTAAGCTTAGCAAATCTACAGCTAACGAAGTTTGGTTGCTACAAAAAAAATACATCCAGGCTAATGAGATCACAAGGGCTTCGGGTTACGCACGTTCATTGCACGCAGACAACCTGCGCAGCGAAGAGGCGTGGCCAGAAGTGCTGTAATGTTATAGCAGAGAAAGCTAAATGCCGTCCAAACGCTGCTATTTCCACAGAGATTCTTCTGTTTCTGTATTTGGGCTTCCAAAGTACATGACACAAAGAGAGAATGCTTACAATTTACTTTTAATTATGTTCCAGAGAAAAAAAAATATATCTAGCATTTGACAAAGGACAGCTTCCAGGTTCAGTGCAGGATTCGGCTAAAAACTCCTCCAACCGACAAAGCTGTGGATTGTCAGCCACAACCTGTAAATATTTTTATTTGTTAAAATCGATCAACTACATTGACAGTTTCTAGTGTTAACGGTATGTTGTAGCGAGGACGTAAACAAAAATATAAATAACGGCAAATGCTGTTTGTCACCGCTAACAATTTGGCTACAAATTCATATTTATTAGTCAAACCGCTGTAAACACCCACAATCTTCAGCAGCGCAATGTCTCTCTATGCGGACGCTTTCCGTCTTTCTACATCTCAAATAACATACTCGCAAAAGATATGTGAACGTTTTATATTACTTGCACATGCTTATTCTGAATATATGTGAAAGACACTTGTTAGATTTTATTTAAGAGAGCAGGTGTGATGTTCAGCTGTGTGCTCTTCATTTTTCTGGCTGATTCAGGCTGCTAACTGCTAACAGCTTCTCTGTTTACACAGCGCAAAAGCACGTGCTTGTAAGGGCGTGACGTGGAGCTGATCCGCGAATCACAGCACATTATGTTAGCTGACCAATCAAAGCCTCTTGAGGGCGGGCTTTTCAGTGGGACTAGGAAATATGACAGTTGTTTTCATGTTAGCTGAGTAGCTGCATATAATAAAAATAAGATATGTGAAAAAATTATGTGATTTTCTACAAATGAAGCATGAGCAAACATTGCTTTGCATCTTATAAACACAACCGAGCCTTATAAATACACTGTGGACCATGCATCAAATTGTGTTTTCATGTGGATGAAGATGTGCTCCGGTTTCCCCCACAGTCCAAAGACATGCGGTACAGGTGAATTGGGTAAAGCTAAATTGTCCATAGTGTATGAGTGTGAGTGATTGAGTGTGTATGGATGTTTCCCAGGGATGGGTTGCGGCTGGAAGGGCATCCGCTGTGTAAAACGTGCTGGATAAGTTGGCGGTTCATTCCGCTGTGGTGACCCCAGGTCAATAAAGGGACTAAGCCGAAAAGAAAATGAATGAATAAATGTGGATGAAGATTTTTTTTAAACAAAGAAAGGTAAAACTCAGTTTATTAAATTGCACATGTACGTGTGGACATGGCCTTATACATAAAAACCTGATTTTATGGACCGTTACATCACATCAAGCTTGAAAGGGTTAGAGAGGCAGGCAAATTAGAAACAGGTACTGCAGATGTGAAACACTAGTTACTTTAATGAAGAAAGAACAACAAACAGTGGAGTGAAAAGCATTTGAACTTGATCAGTGTGTTGGTTTAATGCTGCTGAAATCCCTCACACTGTGTATCCTTTATATTAAGTCAAAGTGCATCCTTTGAATCACACCGTTTGTTTATCTGGTAACATATAATCCATGGGCTATTTTCACAGCTGTATTATTCCTCCGATCTCTCACCTCATAGCTCCTCCCCATAAGTCCACATCCCATTTCTTGTGGTTATCATGGAGCTAAATTGCCAGTTTACCCAAAGCTAAACACTCAGGCGTTATGAACTGCAGTTGATGATTGAGTAGGTTTCAGGTAATATGGGTTCTAGAACAGGAAATCTAAGTTGTCATCACATCTGCTCTGGCAAAACTGACAATCTTAATGGCATAAAAAGTTTCTGTAGAAGCTTGGGCCTGGCATACGTCTGATTGCACAATGTTGACTTGACTAAGCTTCGCCTGAAAGCCTAAATGGGTTTTTAAAAGCCACGAAGGGTAATGACCCATGTGGATCGATTATACAATAGTTTCTGCATGTGTTTGACAATAGTTAAAATATGCTCATCGTTCTAGTCCAGGCTCAATTGAATAGTGATGGGTGCTAAAGGTTAATGGTCTGTCACATATTAAATTAAATGAATGCACACAAACTCAATGCCCTACTATACAGCTATAATATAAACAAAAGCAAATATGCGCAAAATTAGCTTGCCATAGTTGTATACAGTAACTCCTCTTTCAAAGTGCTTGAAGTTGAAAGTGTTCTCAAAGTTTGAAAAGTGTTTAGATTTTAGATGAAGAGCTTAAAACTGCTTGAAAATGTAATTGTGTTGCTATCGTAATAATAAGGCCCAATCCCAGTTCTACCCCTTAGCATTTCCCCTTACCCCTACCCCTATTGTTGTCCCAATTCTCTTTAGCTTGAAGGCGTAGGGCTAAGGGGAAGGGTTGAATAGCCCTTCGAACAAAGATTTTTCAGGACCACACTCAAAACCAAGGGGTAAGAAAATTTCCTAGAATACACCAGCCACAACGGCAGTATTGCTGAAACGGAAAGTAAGGAAACAAATTTTTACAACAAGCAAGCATATGTTTTGATAATGGCGTTTGTGTTTTACCATCATGCTTTTTAAAAAATTGCTAAAACAAAAATCGCTAAATTTCGCTATCTATAATCCATAATAATAACTCCTGTGTAGCAGTCCCACAACATTATGACACTCGATGACACTCGAATACCCTTTCAGAAAAGTCTAGTGGCTGGGAAATACCTTTTTACAGTGTCTGCTATAATGGTAATGTTGTTTTTGGTGTGTTTACATACAGTAGATGAATATGGCCGCAGTGTAAATGCACAGGATAGCTATGATCTTATTGCCACATTAGATCGTTATGATAACATAATATATGCCTTCAGTGATTTCCTGAAGATAAATACCAAAAAAATAACACAACTGGAATAGTTACAGCAGTCGCGATCGTCTGATCTAATATGAAGCATATAATATCGATGACGTACAGTATGATGATGTGTGCAGGTGTTGTAGTGGTGTCCCATTTCTTAGGGGTATATTTTGAAGCCCTTACCCTTCACACTTGGTTTTAAGGGTCAAGGGTAAGGGATAGAGGTACAAAAATAGAATTGGGATTGGGCCTAAGTCACCAAATAGGAAATAATGGTTAACTATTTAAATAAAATAAAAAAAAACTTTTGCATAAAATGAAAACTCTGAAGTCTGTATATATCTCTGTAGTGATCTGTCTTTTAAATTTAAGATGTGGGTAAATTACATTTAAGTGAGTAAATAATTTAAGTGATCAATGTTGCGGTTTGGACAAACATGGCATCAAATTTTTCTTACACCGCACCATAGTATTTTATTATACTATACTATACTATACTATACTATACTATACTATACTATACTATACTATACTATACTATACTATACTATACTATACTATAGGGATGTCCAGATCCAATCATGTGATCAGAAATCAGGACCGATCATGCGGTTTCAGACTCAATCGGAATCAGACGTTACCTCCCGATCAGGGCTCAAATATATACGTATCATTCTTGACTTCACATAGAAACAGCAACACATGCAGCATGACATCACTTTGTTGCAGAGATGCTATTAAATTCCAGCAAAATAGATCACAGAAGCAGCTTGAAGCAGAAAGCGTGAGTATGTCTGCCGTCTGGAGGTGTTATAAAGTTGATGATGATAACATTGCCATAGTAAACTGTGAGATATGTAAACTTGGGATTGCAAGAGATGGAAAGAAAGATGCTACATTTAACACAACAAACCTGATAAGGCACCTCAAAAACAAACACCCGACACAATACGAGTTTACCCAGGCAAAACGAGTCAGTTCACGCTGCAGGAGAGTTTGAAGAGGACAGAAATCCTTTTTTTAATATCTAAAAATATTTTTAGATAATTTGAGGGGACAATAAATTTACACTCCAATACAAACTTTACACTGAGTACTTTTCATTGTGTCAAAGAGTCAATCCAGCAGTGTTGTCCTATGAAAAATATTTGCAGAAATGTCAGGGGTTTACTCACTTTTGTGACATATTGTAAGTGATTAACCCAAGCCTGTTAAGTCTTTACAAAATAAATCTTCATTAATGGGTTTTGGCCAAACTATACATGGCTGTGCTGCTGGAGTGAGGTCATCATTTCTCTGAAAAGAGCTGCATCAGCTTTGAATTTTTGGATTGGATTGTGAGCTGTTTTTGTATTCTTATAGAAGCCAACCCCTATCAAAACAGAAGAAAGCTTTAAAATGTGAGTAATATTATTACCCACACTTATTTTGGCCTTACTCCTGCCAGAATGTCATAACTGAGGGGGGCATTTTAATCCCATAAGGGGCACTAGACCTGGTGACTGATTTTGGTCCGTGTTGTTCCTTTCATTTTGGCTATTTATTCACTTATTTATTATTATTTTGCTTGACTGACTTAGTTACTGACTTAAGGCAGCAAAATATAGTAAAAATAATATCCACATTTCGCACGTTTCGCTATTACTGATTTTATCAATGAAGGTTATGCAAAGATTATGCAACCGTTACATAAATGCAGATGGATCATGGCTTCAGTGCCAAACAAGTGGTTTAAATTATATTTTAGTTTCCATATTTCTTTCCGTTTTATTTCAAATAATATAAATGTTTAACATTTTAGGTAAACGTTACAATCTAATGTCATTTAAAAATGTTTTTAACTAAATGTGTTACATTTTAAGGCATTAGTGTAGCAAAACAGAGAGTCTGTCTACCCACCTCACAAAAAAAAAATGAAATTCACAGTTATTACCATGAAAATTGCTTAAATTTTGGCATGCAATTCAATAGGCATCACTTCTATCACAATTTTAAGTGAAGTTTATTTCTAAACTAATTTCGAGAGGATCATGTGCTTATGGGTGGCATGGTGGCCCAGTGGTTAGCACTGTTGCCTCACAGCAAGAACGTCTTTGGTTCTGGTCATTACCAAACCAGCCAACGTTTCTGTGCAGAGTTTGCACGTTCTCCCCGTGCTCGCGTGGGTTTCCCCCGGCTTCCCCGGTTTCCTCCCACCATTCAAAAACATGCAACTTAAGTTAATTGACTAATCCAAATCGGCACCACAGACATGCACCTAGTAAGTAGTTATCTCTTAAGAACAATCACCATCTGTTTATTAGCTACTAAAGCAGGGGAGTTCTCGAGCTCAAACTCCCCTCTCACCTTGCAAACAGGAGGGAGCTCCGGGCTCGAGGATCTTATGAGCTCAGGGCTCTCTCCCGGGACAGCTTGCCAAACAAGCTTTATAATCAATCATCAGCTATAGTGTGAACTCTTGAAAGGTAAAAATAAAAAAATTATGTTAGGCAATCACAAGTAGGTTTTTTTTAATGAAATTTTCTGGTTGGCATTTGTAAAACCGCCACCATAAGCCATTAGGCTATTAGGCCCACCCGTCATTTTATTTATTTATTTAGCTTATTTTAATAACTTGTTTTTAGATTTCATTTTAATTTTTAGGGCCATGAGCTTACAAGTCAAAATAAAGTTGACATGCTAACTGTATTTTAGCTGTTAAAATAGGCCTACAATATTTTCTGGTGTTTAATTTTGCATGAGCAAATAGCAGTATAGCCTGAATTACATATATTTTTATATGATCATTCAGTCTACCTGCAGAACAAGTGAGAGGTTGATCTGCAGCAAATCACGCACTATATTTCATTTAAAACAGTAAACTTGACTTTGCAGGCGGATCATCTTTAAACTCAAAAGGCATTTTAAAGTGTCCTAACTTGAGACTGCTGCTGCATAATGGGATGTTTCTTTTCACAACTGTAAAAGTGAGCTTTAGCAATTTGAAAATAAAAGCAAACATTCAAAAAGCTTCTCTGTTTTGTCGATTTTTTTTAGCTTAATAATAACGAATATAATAAATTATAATAATAATTATAGTGTAGACTACTGTGAGACTGTGCAGTGTCCAACTAAACATTTTATTAGGCTACTCTAATATTAATCCCTAACTGAAAAACTGTAAAAATGACTGCAGTTGCGTATATTTAAATTAATGTAACGGCAAATTTCTTTTGCGTTTTTCCCTTTAGAGCTCAAGAGAGTTGTATTTAAAGAACTTGTTAACCAAAACATGAAATGAATTAGGCTGCTTGCCTTCATGTCATCCACTAGTCCAGTTTTCGTCCCCTTCTCATAGAGTGCACCTCCTTTTTAAAGGCTATACGGGCGCACCCTGACTTGACGCGAGGACAAGATCTTTGGACTTAATTTCATTGCTTTATTTTCACAAGTTTTCTCCCACCGTCCAAAAACTTAAGTTAACTGACTAATCCAAATCGGCACTGTAGACATACATTTAGTAAGTAGTTATCTCTTCTGTACTACAATACTGTACTATCTGGTCTTTAGCTTCTACAGCAGGGGAGTTCTCAAGATCTACCTGAGCTCAAACTCCCCTCTCGCCTTGCAACGGGAGGGAGCCCCGGATTCGAGGATCTTATGAGCTCAGGACTCTCTCCCGGGACAGCATGCCAAACAAGCTTATAATTAATCATCAGCTAAGTGTGAACTCTTGAAATGTTTAAATATTGATGCATTAAAGTCACACATAGTTGTTTTTTTATGTGTTGTTGTTATTTTGTGATAAAGATAGAACTATTTCTTTCA
Source organism: Danio aesculapii (assembly GCF_903798145.1). NCBI lineage: Eukaryota > Metazoa > Chordata > Actinopteri > Cypriniformes > Danionidae > Danio > Danio aesculapii. The sequence continues at coordinate 44,778,472 of NC_079447.1, forward strand.
AGCAAATCATTTCATAAAAAAATAGATATGTCATTTAAAATAAATTCAAATAAGTTTAGAGACACTTTATTGTTGTAAAACATTAAAATTGATCACGGTGATATTTAATGTTATTCCTTTAACGTGAAGCTACTCTTCAGTTGGGAATCCATATGAATTCAGCCAGTGTAAACACTAAAACCAATAAACCTGTTACATCTGCATAGACGGGCAACGCAGTGACGCAGTAGTGCCTCACAGCAAGAAGGTTGCCAGTTTGAGCCTCGGGTGGGTCGGTTGGCGTTTCTGTGTGGAGTTTGCATATTCTCCCTGTGTTCGCGTGGGTTTCCTCCGGGTGCTCCGGTTTGCCCCACAGTCCAAAGACATGTGGTACAGGTGAATTCAGTAGGCTAAATTGTCTGTAGTGTATGAGTGTGGGTGAGTGTGTATGGATGTTTCCCAGAGATGGATTGTGGCTGGATGTGCATCCGCTGCATAAAACATGTGCTGGATAAGTTGGCAGTTCATTCTGCTGTGGTGACCCTGGATTAATAAAGGGACTAAGCCAAAAAGAAAATGAACGAATCTGCATAGACACCTGAGTGAAGCTGAGAAGAAATATTGCTTGAAAAGATTAAGATGAAGGATCCATTATATGCAAATGCCACTAGGTTTGATTTTTTTTTGGAATGACATTCAAACCTTTTTAAGTGCACATAGTTGTTGTTGCCAAAGATTTTTATGACTGTTGTGCATTGCGTAGAATAGTCGTCATCGCATCCAGTTTCTGTGCTTATATCCCACAGTAGACTTGTGTGATCTCGATGGAAACTTTGGATTATCTCTTCTAGTGTAGTAAAATATTCAGCCATGCGCCAAGCACATTTCTCATCGCCCATGTTAATGACCAGGTGTGAAAAGCATTGGCTTCCAATCAGGGAAAGCAAAGAAAAAGACACTTAGAAGCCTTCCTGTGCGCAGTACACTGTCCATATGCAATGTATTAGCTGACCTCCAGCTAGCATAACTGTGTGTGTGTGTGTATGTGTCCGACCATGTGTGCTGCTTTCCATCAACCTGCTGCTGCTCAAATCATCGACGCTGTAGAAAGGAAGCAGTCTGAACAGGTGTGGAGAGGGGGAGGACAGAGAAATGGATGCTTCCGGCACTTCCAACATTAAACGCCATGATAGGTGAAGCAGACAGCCTGTCATTCTGCAGACCCTGACTGATCGTATACCCCATTAAAGGAAGAAGATGGGTCCAGCGTAGGAGTGTTGGCTCACTATGGGCCTGCCTTGTCTTTCATAAGAAATGACACATGTTTGAGTGATAATAGATTTCAAAGCTGAAGTGAAGACTTCACTGCATCTCTGAGCTTGACAGCTGTGAGTTGAACAAAGTTCAGCTGGAATGGGCACTGAAAGCTCTGTAACTCGACACCTCCGTCCATCTATCTATTCATACATAGACTCGGCAACGCTTTTGTTTTCCTAGCCATGATGATGAGGGCTTCTTTTCTGCGAGAGCTGCAAAAGTACTTCTCAGGATGATGCAATGTATGAGCCACAATCTGCACTGTGAAAAGTAAATAGTTGCTTTAAAAAGTGAGTAGTACTAATAATAAGAATTATATAAATATAATATATATATATTGACTTTATAAATAGCATCTCAAAGAGCTTTAAAAACATATAAAAGCATAGAGGTAAAAAGAAATGCATACAAAGATATGTGCAAGGCAGGCTCATTCTGAAAACATAGCCCTATACATTTCTGGAGATCGCGATTGTGTAGGATGAAGTTGTTTGGCTGCATTTTATTATTAAAATAATCGCTACAGGGCGGTATGATATGACCCTGTTTCTTTTCATGCTGACCAGCTGACTTTTTATCTCTGTATGGACGGCTGTCCCGCTGTTACCAATTAGTCCAGTTAGCTTGCCATGTACGTTGGTGGACTTAAGATGCAGTTGACCATGACGACAGGGTTCAAGTCTGGTGAAGAACAGTTCCAGCTAGTAAGACACAAACAGAATCCAAAAAATACAGTGAGTAAATAAAAGGGTGAGAATGTGGTAAAATCTGAAAATGTGGTAAAAATCAGCCAAGGGCTTTCTGGATTGCTTTTTAAAACTGTCAATTTGGGTTTAGAAAAGTGGGAGGGCAGGTTAATGAGTGCTTTTGGGTTTAGGGAAGGAGGAGGGTGGGTCAGTGAACAGGTCAGTCAGTCGACAGCGGCCTCTGGTGGATTTAATCGAGAACAGCAGACATGAAGAGCACTCGCAAGAGAAATTTGAGATCTCGAAAAGCATATACAGCGGCCTCTGGTGGATTCGTGTGTGTTTCAGAGAGAGTCTGACAAATTGAGCATGCTGTATAGGCTCAGATCTTCATTTAGCTTTATGTTTAATCTGTATTGTGTTGGATTTTATTTATTTATTATTATTATAATTTTTTTTTTTATTGGACAAATAAAAAAAAATGCTTAGAATTTTAGTATTTCCCATTCATTTCCTATAAGTGCCCATTTTGTGCATAAGTTAAATAAAGGGTTATTATTATTATTATTATTTCGTTTTTAACTACTTTGTTGAATGGAGTCCTCTTCCATTTCTTTCTGTGTTCAGATGACAAAGTTACAAAAACATAGCCAAGTCATGAATTGCTCAGATTAAGGAAACTATATATAAAAAAATCTAAACTAAATGATTTTGCCCAAAGTAATCTGAGACAATTGAAAAAAAAAACAGATTTCATAAATGATAATGTATAATATCTTATGTATTAGTTGATAATACATTTAAAATAAATATATATTGTTGCTGCATATTCCATATAACTCTAAATATAAACATCTTGGTGCTTTCAGCAGAAGTAATTTAAGTAAATATGAAGTAAAAAGAAAAAAAAAGTATTTATGAGAAGGCAAACAAAGATGTGGGCCCAATACAGAATTACTTGGTTCAACAAATTACAGTTAAAGTCAGAATTATTAGCTCTCCTGAATTATTATCTCCCCTATTAATTTTTTCCCCCCAATTTCTGTTTAATGGTGAGAATATTTTTTCAACACATTTCTAAACATAATAGTTTTAATAACCTAATTCTAATCACTGATTTATTTTATCTTCGCCATGATGACTACATAATATTTAACTAGATATTATTCAAGATGATATTATTCAGCTTAAAGTTACATTTAAAGACATTTAAAGGCTTGCCATGATGACAGTAAATTATATTTTACTAGATATTTTTCAAGACACTTCTATAAAGCTTAAAGTGATATTTAAAGGCTAAATTATGTTAACTAGGTTAACTAGGTTAGGGTAATTAGGCAAGTTATTGTATAACAATGGTTTGTTCTGTAGACTATTGAAAAAAATTGAAAAAAAAAAAATATATATATATATCTTAAAGGGGCTAATAATTTAGAATTTTAAATTAGTATTTTAATTAAAAAAAAATTTAAACTGCTTTTATTCTAGCCGAAATAAAACAAATAAGACTTTCTCCAGAAGAAAAAATATTTTCAGACATACTGTAAAAATTTCCTTGCTCTGTTAAACATCATCTGGGAAATATTTAAAAAATCAAATCAAATCAAAGGGGGACTAATAATTCTGATTTTACTTTAATTTTATTCCATTTTAAATAACATGCAATTTCTAAAAACATTACATTCAGTTCATTTATGTAATCAAAAGTGTACTTATTTTTATTTTCCCACTACTGTTATTTTTTATTACTATTTTGGCAATTTGTTTTAATTTTTTTTGGCATGTTTAATTTATTTATCGGATTTACACCCATCACAAATAATAAAGGAAGATCCATTTGGGAGTGGTAATGGGATCTTAAACAGGTTTTTTTTTTAATTTATTTATTTTTTTATTATTATTTAAAAGCACCACACGTTTGCACAGAAGATTGTATTTCTTTATGCAAAGACATACAAATTGCTTTTGTTAATGTGAGGTCACCCTGTGGTCAGATGAGGACATATAAAGAGACTTAAATATCCACATCAGTATACTGAAACATGAGAATTAAAAGTGCACACTTAGATTATGCTGGTTTTGGCGACATAAAATTAAATGTTCCAGAAACCAAATACCAAACCCACCTCATCCTTTAACAGGCACTGAACAATGTTTGTGTTTCAGAGAAGAAGGGGAATTTTATTGCAATTAAAATAAACAAACGTCCCAGTCACTTTCACCCACCTTTTGAAGCAGTAAAAACACATATGTTTCCAGCTGGTTTAGAGATCAGGGCCCGTGTTAAGCATTCACTCATCACTTTGAGTGTGAAATAAACATAATAAATAGTAAGTAATGCTAAATATTTCATAAAAGTGACTAAATTAGTGTAAATTAATTATCCACTAATAAAGACATGCATGCTAACCAAAAATGCTACATTTTAATCTAGTGCACTTTATAATGTAAGGCTACTAAGTGATGCAAAGTAAACATGCCCTTTTACAGAGAGATAATTCCTGCTAAATGCAATCCTCGAATGCCGAGCCATGTTTTTACTATTAGAGGGCAGAGGATGGCTAATTGCTAGCCTGCAGCTAGATACAACTGCCTGTCAGCTGAGAAAACATAAGAGCTTTTCTCGTAATCACACCAATTCAAGAGCTAATCAGACGCCCCGAGAAACAAATTAGATTGGCAGGGATCAGTGAAATACCAGCATAAAGCTGCTCACCCTGACCACTTTCATCCTCTGCAGCTCTACGAGTTGTTGTAGCTATTTGTTTTGGGATTCTCCTTACTGTTATGTACATTCATTTACTGCAAGCATACATGCTAGTTGAGCTAATTTACATCTATCTATCTATCTATCTATCTATCTATCTATCTATCTATCTATCTATCTATCTATCTATCTATCTATCTATCTATCTATCTATCTATCTATCTATCTATCTATCTATCTATCTATCTATCTATCTATCTGCAGAATGATTTTAAAAAGCTAAAACACGCTAGCACCATGCTATATTCCCTGCTGAAAAATCCAGCTTAAACCAGCCTAGGCTGGTTGGCTGGTTTTAGCTGGTTGACCAGCCTGGTTTTAGAGGGGTTTTGGCCACTTTCACGCTGGTTTCCAGCCATTTCCAGCCTAGTCTTAGCTGGTCAGGCTGGAAAATGACCAGCTAAAACCAGCTTGACCAGCCTGGTTTAAGCTGGACATAGCTGGTTTTGGCTGGGCTTCCAGCCTGGCAAGTTGGTCAAGCTGGTTTTAGCTGGTCATTTTCCAGCCTGACCAGCTAAGACCAGGCTGGAAATGGCTGGATACCAGCCTGAAAGTGGCCAAAACCCCTCTAAAACCAGGCTGGTCAACCAGCTAAAACCAGCCAACCAGCCTAGGCTGGTTTAAGCTGTTTTTTTCAGTAGGGTTAGAATAGTGGCTTACAAAAAATGTTAACTACATGTCAAAAATAATGCTAAATTACAAGCTAAATATGTCAGAGGTTTAAGCATGCTAAAAGATAACATAGCAACACTTTAAAATGTAAATTTGTACAGACAAATATGTTAGCAACTTGTTAAAGCACATGTTAGCAACCTGCTAAGTTAAAGCATGCTAAAGATATGGTTGATTATGTTGTTAACTTGCTAAGACATGCTTGAAAATTGTTAGTAATTTCCTATAGTATTCTATCACACTACTGAAGCAACCAAAGTAAAGTTAATGGTTTTCTCTACAAATCCTAATAAAATATTATTAACCATCACCACATTTAAATGGTTTCTAATATGTTTTGTGACGTACCCCATTAGGAATTAGTAGTTTTAACATGCCACCAATTGAAGTCAATAAATTACACTACCAGTAAAGAGATCATTACAGTTTCCATTAAAACAATACAATTCCCAGTAAAATTGCCTATTTATAGATTTTTGAAATAGAGTATTACTTGAAATAGAATAATAATATGTAGATATAAACACTTTTAGACAATACTAATGTGCCTACTACTAGATCCATACAAAAAAAAAAAAAAAACTCTCTCTATGATATGATTTGTCTTTGTGATTCCTCTCACTCCAATGTTTACGCACAGCTACACTTTAAAAATGCAGGGTTCCATACAATTCCTTTATGTTGTCCTAACACAACTTATTTAAATCAGTGTATATACAGGAATCAGAGAGTGAAATCCAATACCTTTTAAGAACTTTTTAAGACTCTTTCCAACATTTTAAGACCTTAAAACTACTTTAGGTTTCAACCAGAAACACTGGCGAAATTTTAACGTACTGTATATTTATTAAATATTAATGTAAGAAACTAATCCAAAGCTGAAACATTATTAATGTACTGAATAAAAATCTATTAAATCTAGCTAATTTAGCAGGTTGGCACCTATAGACCTGCAGAAATAATTGTGTTGCCTTGGTTACTGCAGTAAACAAAGCAGCACGATGTCAAATCTAGCAAGATTTTATTGATTTTATGAACTACACAGCATTCTGAAATTTGCTGAATTAATTCAGGCAAACTTTTGAATTTTTTTAATACTTTTTTAAGTGCCTTAAATTTCTCTATATTGATTTATCAACTTTTAACACTTTTTAAGACACCTTGGACACCCTGTAATTTGACAAATAGATTTTACTTTTTTTTTTTTTTTTTACAAATTTAAGTTGATTGAAAATAAAACAATTAAGTTCAGTGTATAATGTAGCAATAACAATTAAGTTCAGTGTATAACGTAGACTATACTGTACTTCACAATTCAATTGACAAACCACAAAGCATGATGTTTACTTAAAAAATTACATTTGCTGTTTGTTCAAACTACATATTTAAAAAGAGCTGAAACAACACATTTTTTGCATTTTTATTGCGACAACTTAATTGTATTATGCTCAATCAACTTAATTTGTAAAAACAAATAAGTTAACTTAATTCTTTCATGCTATCCCAACTGTGTGGAACCCAGCATTTTCGACTGTGTTTGAAAATAATTTGTGGAAAATAGTATACCACATATACACTGTACAACCCAACAGTCAACTTCATCAAATGAAATGAGTGTAGTTAACTCAGTATTGACTAAAAGTTATTTCATTTGAAAAGAGTTTTGAACTCAGTGTTGAAGGTAATGAGTTAATTAAATACCTCATTACTTAAAGTTAAATGGAATAAGTTCACAGTACTCATATAGATTAGTTTTTGATCTCAAATGGTTTGTAGCAAATGCTTTCCTCAAATGGTTTGAGTTGCCTTAACTTGTTGGGTTTTACAGTACTCAGTTGGTTTGATTTCTATTCATTTATCGGATTTTACTGTGCTCAAATTGCTTAATTTACTCAAATGGATTAAGTTCACAGTACTCATTAGGATTAATTTTTGAACTTAAATGGTTTGTTGCAATCAGTTTCCTCAAATGGTTTGAGTTACCTTAACTTATTGGGTTTTACAGTGTATAATTTGGACACATGTAGTATTTTTCTGAAACAAAGCGGCATACATTGTAAATTGGTTGTTTCCACCCCCCCTTCATCATGCCTTTCAAAAAATAAAACACTATGTTGTGTAACAAACAGCTGCTCTATAAATTTCATTTGCCCTCAGAACACCCAATTAAAGGCTTTGTTAGACTTCATGTAGCATAAATCAAATTCCATACAAACTCTTTAAAGCACTCTCTCTATCCAGCCTCAGCTGTCACTGTTTATATTTAGCGTTGAGGCAAAATAAGGGCAATGTCATAAATTTGTAGCCCAGAGAAATCCAACCTGCTGGGTAGTTCATAGCTTAAACAGCGCTTCCCTATTAAAGGCCAGGTGCTGTGAGCTTTACTGCTCTTAAGGTGTTTCTCGGTATAAAGTTCCTGATGTTGCTGTAAAGTCTGCTCTGGTAATTACTCAAAACACCCCCCTGCCAACCCATCTTACCATATTTTAAAGTCACAGACTGATAATTCAACTCTACCACAGTCCCTTCTGGTGTCATAAAGAATGAGTGTCCTGCAGATACACCTAGCCCATAGATAACAAGCTAGAACATGGGAAACAAAGGCTTATTTGAGTAATCTGTTGACTACGGGATGTTTACCTCCTTTGCATCCTACTTGATAACCTACCTAAGACTCTCAAATGTGTCCATTGTTTTATTCAAGGCTAAACCGATATGATGCATCATTGTCGTCTACTATTTCAAGCTCTAAAGATATACAGTACCATATCTAGATATCAAAACAATATAATCCACATTTCATAAATACAGCCGTGGGACCCTATTATTTTTGTATTGTTTATTATTTATATGCAAAATGCATTGCCATTAATTGTATTGAAAGCTACTGTTTACTGTTAAAAAATATTGTTTTGAGGATTATACTTACTGTGGGCTAAAACCTCCAGAAAAATGTTGTCAAAACCTGTTAGCCAGCACTCACTTTTGGGGATTTACACCTACCTAAATTTAAACAGTAACAGTTCTTGACCCCAGTGAGCTATAAACTGGAATGAAGGCATCATTGGAAAGAAGAGACTTAGAGCTTTACTATGGGGCATTAAGAACGTTTCATGCTAAGAAATATAAAAAAGTTATGCATTATGATGTAATGGAAAGAAAAATTACAGTGTCCAATATATGTTTTTCAATACACAAACACAGGAAAACATTCATGTAATAACCTAGAAAAAATATACCTTGAAAGCCAAGTGTCTCATGAGCTTATATTTCAAATTTGATAAAGATAGCATGCAAAAATAAGATTTCTGTAAAAAGTTTGCCGAGACTAGTGTCCTCAGTGTCCTTTTTTTCCTCACTGTCAGAGACATTTTCTCAAAAATGACCTTCCCAAACTAAAACAGTAACAGTTGCTACATTATTTAGTCTATATTCACAGTTCATGTATCTTTAGAAAGAAGACACTTTAGGCTTTACTATCCATCATCTTGAGTTTATAATGCTCAAAATAAAAATGAAGAGGTTAAACAAACTAGAAAAATGTTAGCTAAATAATGATCAATGTGCAAAGCATGCTAGCAGCTGGCTAAAATGTTGTAAACGTGCAGTATTATCACTACAGTAGCAACTTATTAAAACTTTATAAACATACTAGCAACATGTAGCACAATATGGCATGAGTGTGCTAATGTATGTATGTTAAACTTGTTACTGTATCTACAGTACGTCTTTGATTATCTGTCCCTGCTGGGTGAAAAACAATAGAAACCATCTTAGAATATTTGAAAGTTTTTGTAATGAAGTAAATTAGTTTTAACAGAAACTGTAACAGAATGTCAGAGTGGGTCAGTGGTTAGCACGATCACCTCACAGCAAGCAGGTTGCTGGTTTGAGTCCCAGCTGGTCAGTTGGCATTTCTGTGTGGAGTTTGCATGTTTTCTCTGTGGTCACGTGGGTTTCTTCTGGGTGCTCTGGGTGTTTCCCCCACAGTCTAAAGACATGTGATATAGGTGAATCGAATAAGCTAAATTGGTCGTAGTGTATGAGTGTAAATGCAAGATTGTATGGGTGTTTCCCAGTGTTGGTTTGTGGCTGGAAAGGCATCCACGGCATAAAACAAATGCTGGATAAGTTGGCAGTTCATTCCGCTGTGGTGACCCCTGATTAATATAGGCACTTAGCCGAAAGGCAATGAATGAATGAATGAATGAACATGCCCTCAAACACAATATTAAAATGTAAGCTGGTTTTAATGCTTAAAATCTGGTGGGGTTTTTTAATATATTTTTTTCTTTTTCAGTAAGGTTCGATCTCTGTTTTTCCTAATGTATTACATTCAAAATATTTGAAACTTAAACCTTAAAATTTCAAGCTTTTTAAGTAACTTCAAACTTGCTAGCAAATTATAATAAATATTTTCAGCTCCTGACGATGATGTTGATGGCGATGAGTAAGTAAATGAATGAATGAATGAATTATTCTTAAAGTTGCAGTATGTAAGTTTGACACCCAGTGGTTGAACTAGGTATTGCACACCTGGATCAAAACACACGCAAAGCACAGGTTGCCAGATTGACGACACCAACAGCAGTGTGCCTGACTGTTGATTTAAGACTGACTTAAACCATGTTCTAAATAAAAGCAAGGGCACATGATAGAAGGAACATTTGTCCATATTAAAAGGAGTTTTTGTTCTAACCAACACCTGAAATGTATATTTTAAATAACGGCTTCTTGCAGCTGAGCAACAGAAAACTTTGACAATGATCACCTCAGGTACTGATTATGTGCTTTATTCAGCTAAAACTGTGAGTTTGAATTCCATTTCATGTGATATTTATTGCCATACGGAAAGCAGCAGCAGATAGTTCACCCCAGATCTGAAAATTAAAATAAACTATTTAAAAATGGAACTTTAAAACTGTGACTCAGTGCAAACCAGCACATATCAGTGATTCAGCATGTACATTTAATAATGGTTTAAAGAGGTTTGATATCTATTAATTAGATTATAAACCTTACCATTTCGTTGGAGTGCAGTGAGTGCACTATTCTGTGCTTCTGAAGGGCTGTACTTAAATTGCTGTCATGTTTGGTCTGGTGCAAACAGTCAAATTGCTTATCACAGCAAATCTCGTCACGTAGCGTGTTGTTAGGACACAAGGTTACAATGCTCACCTAATGTTTACGATTGTAATATTTATATTATTTGCTAAATAATAACCACTTCATGTGGAACTCTGAATCTGCATCTCATTTCTGAGTCTGCTACTCTCCACCGAAGGTCACATTTCGGTCATGGACACACACTTTGAGAGCCTTTCTGACAAAGTGGATGAAATGAATGAAATGTGCTGTTTGCCACCAAGCAGGGGCATAGCAACCGTTGGGGACGGGGGGGATACGTCCCCCTCACTTTTAGAGACAGACCATTTAGAAACAGGTGATTAATAATTATATGAACGTATGATCTCATATAGCCGTCCCCCCTCACTTTTAAAATGCCCCTGGCACCAAGGCAGCCCGGGGTGCTTAAATAAAATTGACCAATTGCTAAATGACCAAAATACATGCACGTAATGCACATTTTCAAAGCAGAATATCTGACTTTAGCATTGTTTTTCAGACAAACAAATATGTTCAATTGGCATGTTTCTTTAATCTCTGCAAACATATTATGGTATTTTATGCTTTAGAACAGACAAAACCTTCATACAGCACCTTTAATTATTTCAGACATCTATTAATCTGATCCATCCAAAAGAAGAAAACAACATTCCTACACAAAACACAGGGAAAAGCTTAACCAGGCGATATGCAGGGACTTTCCCATTCCCAGATGGCTTTTATCATTCTTTTATTTAAGGGTGTGGATAAACTGGTGACTGATGTCTTTCACATCACACAATCACAAAATGCGAAGCTGAGCAAATCTTAAACGTTCTACTGTAAGCCAACCAAATGAATGTCATGTATATTATTAGCACAGAATATAATTTTCACGCTTTTGTCCAAATGATCAAGAAAAAACTCTGATTATCTCTCACTGTTATTGGGCTGAGTTGTGCATTCTGAATTGCTCTGACTCTCCACTTGAACTTGCAACAGTAGCAGGGTCATTGAATCTCAGTGTGTCCACAGGGATGGCTGTGGTACCCAGAATGACTCAAAAAGAGGGTTAAGTGTTTTGAAGGCAATAAACAAAGAATTTACACATTCCACCAGCGCTTTCACAACAGGGCCCATTTGGCAAAGTGGGTGGGATGCATTTGGGGTTTAGGGGCAAGACATAATGAGATTTTAATGGAACACAAAGGCTTCATTTCCCCAAAGCTAAGCAGCATCAGTGCTACTGTGCAGCTCTGGTTACCTCATCTTTAATTCAGTTTAACCACAAGTAGAGTCTATTGAACCAACCAAGTACACAACAAAGCCAAACAGAGTATCTACCCCAAAATCAGTGACTTATTGGACCCCAGAGGGCACAGGAAAGAGAGAGGGGCCCGAATCAACACGGAGAGGAAGGGCAAAGACTGTATCATAGGTACACCATCGGGGCAGGGGTGAAAGTGTCGAAACATAGATACAATCAGTTTGTGTGCTACATAAGTTCACAAGTTCAATTCAGCGTATACCTGCTAATGCTGAACATAAAGGTATGCATTCAGCAAAAAAACAGGGGAACAATTCAATGAGAAAAATAAACAGGGCTAAAATTATATTCTGTATATTTAAAGGGATAAATTGCCTACTATTTTATTTAGAAATTTCTTATATTCAGTGTCAATATAGGACTCGTGTCCACAAGAGTTTTGTGCACTGTAATGTGTGTTGACCAGTAGTGTAAAGTAAGAAATTACAAATACTCAATCGACTGTAATTGAGTACTTTTTCTCAGGGATTGTAATTTACTAAGTAGTTTAAAAATGTGTACTTCTACTCTCCCTTGAGTACATTTTTAGTGCAGTATTGGTACTTTAACCCCACTACTTTCCTTAAACCTGCAGTCACTACTTAGATTTTTCTTGTCTATAGAGATTAGAAAAATCAGTCCTGTGATTCCTGTCCAATCAAATTGCACATAGAAGGTAAATTACTATATAATGAACTACCTCAAGACATGGGCGATTTATAAATGCAGCAAACTGTTTGAAAGCATTAAAAACGTCCAAGAATATGTCCAAAATCTTTACACACATGTCACTGATGAGAAGATGATGTTTACCCTTTGCAAAGGGTACAAACTGGCCCAAACGGTACAGTAAGGCGGAGCTAGACGCGCAGCTGAACGCTATTGGTTTACAGAGAAGCATCATTCGCAGAAGCAGGAGAATGAAAACAAAGAAAGCACCATTTTTAAAAACACATCGGAGACATTACACCGTAATTATATATACATATAATAACAAGCCATGGTCGACCCGAGCTCTAACTAACCTTGTCGTCGTCTTGATGTGCAGCCACAAAGCTAAGAAGAACAAATTCTGCTGTGTCTTGTTGTTGTTTTACGAGTCTATCTAAAAGTGCGAGCGCTTTCACTTTGTCCAGAGAGCTCGGGATCGCGTTTTTATTTAAAATAACAAACTTTTTGAGCTGATGAGAATAAGGTGCTCGTGATCATTGAAGCGCTCTGATATTCGATCCTGTCAGAAAGAGACAAACGCTAGAGTGAAGCAAAACAAAGGAGTAGCCGGAAAAAACAGCAGCAAATGATGCTTCTGCAACCTAAAACATGAGCAAACTGCCATGTTTAACTATTATCATAACCTTTTGGACTATTATGAACTTAGAATGACGGAATTACTTTTTAACAGAGGTTACATGTGTTGATAAAGATTAAAGACACAGATGAAAGCCAGACTGTGGGCTATATTTCATGTTGTTTTTGAAACAAAATAAGGACTAAATGTATGCTGTTTAGTTTTTCTGTAAATGGTAACATATCGGAGACTGTAAGGGTCTGTATGTGTTCATATATGTTGCATTAATTTATTAATTTTATATAATTGCAGACATTACAGTACGCTACATTTCACACTATCATTGATCTTCAGTTATAATCAAATCATGTTCATAGGAATGAACATTTATGCACAAGTATTTATGTTTATAAAGCATCTGTTTTGTGAGAAGTGCTTCTCATATGATATGTGAACGGCCAGTACTGCGTTACTGTGACATTTCCTCAAGTAAAAATGAAGTCATCTGAAACTTTCTGTCATACACCACACTCACCAAAAGGGTACCTTTTTGGCAGTGGAAATGCAAGCTTGATAAAGGTTACCTGTACCGACCCATGCCGTACGGTACTATATCACTTAGTGGAAATGGGCCAATAGTGATGACGTTGGATTTTGTTTGGGAAAAAAAATCAGGTTGATGTCAGAACCCAACTTCAGGCCAACGTCAATGTCCAACGTCCATCCTAAAATCAACCAAATATCAATGTCAAATAAAGTTACACCTTGACGTTGTGTGGACGTTATCACTATGACATCTATCAGATGTTGGATTTTGGTAATATGACGCTGAATTTTGGTCACCTGACGTCATGACCTAAATATAACCTAATATTAACATCTCATAATGTTGTGTGCCTGCTGGGTAAATTTTGTATACTGCCACCTGCTGCATGATAGTATTTATGTTTAAACATGACATTGGTAACACTTTATTTTGATGGTCCATTTGAGTATTAGTAGACAGTCTGTTGATACTGCTCCTTTAACAGACATAATGACTATAGGAAACTTTGCAAGTACATGTCAACTTACACTAACCCTAACCCCGACCCCAACCCAACATTCTACTTATAATCTAATGAGAATTAGTTGGCATGTAGATGCAATGTAACTTAAATTCAACAAACGGACCATCAAAATAAAGTGTGACCATGATATTTACTGGCCTTGGATGTGCTGCACTAAAAATTCAATTAATTTTATTAAAAATCAGCTAAATCAACCAGTCTATAGCAACAAGATTGCATTGCTCAGCATAAACTTCATCTGCTGAGTTCCTGTAATTAAACTTCCGTCATTCAGATCTTGGCTATTTTTATGCACATGTTGATATCATTTTTGCTGCATCTACTAGTGCAGAGCTCAGCTGTCATACAGAGACGGATGGTTCAGCAGTCCTCTTGGCACATATGCTGTCCTATTGTGTAGCTGAAAGAGACCAAATCATTTTTTTGTTCAGTTTTGTTAAACTAAACTGGCCTCTCTTTAAGGAAAAAACATAAATAGGGGAGTCGGCTGTTCCGTTAAATGAACGTCAATGGCGGGTAATTGCAGTCATGTTGCACTTGACTTGACAGAACCGCCTGAACTAAAGACGCTCATTACGCCCAGGCACAGAGGCTGTTGACACAGGTGCTGGAGTTATCATTAATGACCATTGCAGCAGTCGGTGGGTGGCAATTTTGTTCAAAAGTCATTTTTTTCATCTCAATCTTCTTGGACTTGACAGTCGGCAAGTATCTGTCTTTGGAGAGATGAGTGAAATGTTACACCAACTTCAGCTAGTTGACAAAAATGATCCTTTATAAGTAAAAACAAACAAGGAAAGCAGAGCTCGAGGCTCTTATTCACTGTGTTGTGTGCTGTTCCATCATCCCTAACAGTCTTCAGTGGGGCTGTCATCATTCCGTTCACATATAGAGGATAGCTCATAAGTAGGCTCACACGGAATCTGCGCGCGCAGAATTCCGCAGATTTTTTCACAGATTTCCGCAGATTTTTAGCCAATCGTTAATTCTCATTATTTACTTGAGCAAATGTGTGTAAATCTATATTTATTCAGTTTTTAAATTAATTACAGTGATATTACTGATTAATATGAAAATGTTCATCTGATTTATGTACAATGCAGTTTGTACAGTAATATTTTCTGTCTTTTAGTAGAGATATTATATGAGAGACTTGCTTTGTTTACCAAATAATGTGAATCTAATTGGATTTGCATTTTAAACATTAAATAAAAGTTAAAAAAATATGATTTTTTATTTCACATATTAAGGTTTTAGTTATGATACTCCCAAATAATTCAGCAGAAATCTGCAGATTTTTACCAAAATTTTCCACAGAAATAGCAAAAAAAAAGCTTAGTCCACACTAAACCGATTTGCTGAAAAATGCAATCCTTTTTTCTGTTTTGTTGTTCTTTGGCTATTTTTTAAATTGTTTTCCAAAGTTGTCGCCTAATGGTTTGGCAGTTGGGCAAGTAATCCAATGGTTGCAAGTTCGGTCCTGGTCCTGGCAGGAACTGAATGTGGGTGAGTGAATGAACCAGACATTTAACCCCTAATGCCTCATTTCTACTGTGCAAGACTGTTTGGTTTGATTCAGTACAGTACGGTTTAGTATGGGTCACCCAGATACGGCTTGCAAATGTACTGTACTAAACTTTACCAAATCAAGCTGTACTGTACAATAATTGCTTCCCGGGTGCAGGAAGCAATAGCTGCCCATTGCTCAGGGTGTGTGCTCAAAGAGTGTGTGTATGTGTTTGCACGTAGATTGGTCAAAAGCAGACAACCAATTTCGACTATAGGTAAAACCATACATGACAATATATTAACTTCAAATTTGACAAAGAAAATACATTTTAAAACACAGTGTAGCTTTTTGAAAACCTCTTTTCTGTGTCAGACTTTCAGGGGAACAATTTAGGGAATTGGTAGACAAAGTTGTGCAGCTTTGTTTTGCTGGCATTTTGACAGCCTTGTTAAATTTAAATGTCAGTTTGTAGTAAGTAAAGGTTTATTTATATAGCACCTTTCCCAGACATTGAGTCACAAAGTGCTTTACAATAAGAGAAAACAACTAAAAGAACACATGACAATAAAAGAAAACATGTTAAAACATATTAAAACTAATTAAAAATCCAAATACTGAAACACAAATACTGTTAATTAAAAGCTTGACCAAAAAGGTGCGTCTTTAAATGCCTTGTAAAAAGTTGATCCCAGATCTGATCCAAGAGTTCTCAGTGCTTTAGGGTGAGAGTTCCAGAGCCATGGGGACACCACACAGAAGGCACGGTCACCTTTAGTCTTAAGATGAGTTGTAGGAATGGCTGACAGGTCTTTGCCAGAAGACCTCAGAGACCAGCTACATGAGTGACTGCTTAAAAGATCTTGAATATACAGGGGTGCTTGACCATGCAGAGCTCTATATGTAATGACCAGAATCTTAAAATTTACTCTTAAACCAATAGGAAGCCAGTGAAGTGCCTTAAGCACAGGAGTAATGTGTGACCTCCTACTGGTGTTAGTTAAAAGCCTCGCTGCTGCATTCTGCACAACTTGCAGTCGCTCCATAGAGGATTTGTTCAGACAAGTGAACAGAACATTACAATAATCCAAACGTAAAGAGATGAAGTAATGGAAAAGCATCTCCATCTCTTCCTTTGACACAATATCTCAGATTTTTGCGATGTTCCTCAGATGAAAAAAGCATGTATGAACAACAGACTTAACATGGCTATTAAAACACAGAGCTATTAAAACATGACACCAATATTTTTAATATCACTGCAATTGATAGTTTGCAGTTTCTGGCACATACATCACATTGATTTGGACACATAATGTTTACTTACAGTTTTTGTTTGGCAGCCACACTCAAGGGCCATTGCTTTTCTGAATTTTCACTTGCTTTTGAAATCTTGTGTCAACAACTCAACCTCTTTGTTCATTAAAAAAATGTCTATCCCTTTCAGAAATTATGCAGTAAAGAGTTTGTGTATGAGTTGTATGTTGGGAGAGCAGATATTAAACAGTCTAAAATCTTTTTAAAATAAAGATCTGTATTGACATCAAGGTTCATGAAGTACCTTTATCATTTTAACATCCATAGAATCTTTTCATTCCACAAAAGCAATCGTGTCAGTCTGCATATCCCATGATGACCATATTCCAAGATGACAATGCCTAGATTCACTGAACTCAAATTGTGAAAAACGACTTCATTTTCACACATGAGTTGACTACCAATTGACCTGAACCCTGCTGAACTTCTTTGGGAACTGCAGGAGTAGATTTAACAAAGTGGTTCACCTCAGAGTCAGATTCTCACCATATTTAAAATCGTATTTGATTTCAGGGTGCATTTTCCATGTCATTGTTTTACCAGCAACACTTTGTTGTAGTTGTTTTACTAGGAAGTATTAATAATGATCTGACAATGATGTGTCTATACTGTCTATCTCAAGACGTTGGGTGGGGTTCAGGTCAAATTACAGTCAAGTTATGTGTGAAAATGAAGCTTTTCAAAATTTGAACCTGATGAATCCTGATAATGTCATTCTGAAATATTTCCATGGGATACATTTACTGACATGCTTGTTTAAGAATTAATAATGAAATAAAATTGTTCCAACATAGGCTCATTCTGAAAACGTAACCCTATTTACATTTTTGGAGATTTGGCGGTCTCCAGAAATGTATATATGTAAGTTTTCAGAATGAGCCTGGGTTGGTATTGTTCATATCCTCTGTAGCAGGGGTGTCAAACTCAATTCCTAGAGAGCCAAAACCTGCAAAGTTTAGTGCCATGCTTCTTTCAACACTTCTGTAGGTATCAAGCAAGCCTAAAGCATTCAATTAGTTTGGTCAGGTGTGTTTAATTAGGGTTGGAACTAAACTGTGCAGAGCTGCGGCCATCCAGAAACTAAGTTTGATACCTGTGCTTTATAGACAACAGAATAAAAAAGTCCAGAGAAAAGTCCAGAAAAGGAACAAAAACCTTGCTAAAACATTCTATGTTGTTTAGTGTTTCAGTTGTAACCACAGCTTTGAACGATTTGTTAGCCCCAAAAATGTAAATATGATTTTGTTCACCTATATCTTCTCCTTCTCATCAGGGTGCAAATACTGTATACTATGGACAATACAACATATTTCCATTAGAGTCAGTAGTGCAACATGATAGCAGTGTATTGCCTGTAGTAAATGCCAACACTGTAAAAAAAAAGATGACTCAACTTAAAATTTTAAGGCAACCAGCTTCAGGAGATTTTTTGAGTTGACTTAAATCGAGTCAATAGCAGTACTTGGATTGAAAGTTAAGTCAACTCAAATAAGCTCTGCAGCAAGTTGCCTTACAATTTTGAGTCAACTTTTTACAGTGCACCATGATCTGACAAGTTGATTTTACAGTTTTTTGGCCACAAAATTGTTCATATGATTACAGTTGAATAAAGATTTTGTTTCCTTTTCTGTCTGTGGAGGCTGAGGGAGCTCTCGGATGTCCTCTAAAATCTTAATGGATCTCCTAAAAGTAGGAAATGCTTAATTTCTCTCAGGGACTTTCCCAAACTCACTTAAAACTGCAGTTGTTAAACCCCTCTTGAAAAAGAGCAACCTGGATAACACCCTAGTGAGCAATTACAGGCCAATCAAATTTACCTTTCATTGGCAAAATCATTGAAAATGTGTTTTTTATCGAGGTTAACACTTTCAAAAGCTACAAGGGATGTTTAGACAATTTTCAATCTGTTTTCCAAGCACACCGTAATACAGAGAGCGCCCTTATAAAGATAATTAATGATATTCGCCTAAATACAGATTCAGGTAAACTAACAGTGCTGGTATTGCTTGAACTCAGCGATCACAGCGTACTTCTGGATGGGCTGGAAAACTGGGTTGGGCTGTCTGGGATAATCCTCAAATGGTTCAGATCTTGCCTTGAAGGGAGAGGTTACTGTATAGGTGACCATAGGGCGAGGTGGACACCCATCAAATGTGGAGTCCCACAAGGTTCAATTCTGGCACCTCTCCTGTTCAAACTTTATATGCTCCCACTGAGCCAAATAATGAGAAAGAACCAAACTTCCTACCACAGCTATGCTAATGACACTCGGATCTACTTAGCCTTACTGCCTAATGACTTCAGCTCCATTAACACCCTCTGCCAATTTATTGATGAAATTAACAGCTGTATGTACCAAAACTTTCTTCAGTTAAACAAAGAGAAAACTGAAGTCATTGCGTTTGGGAACAGAGATGAGGTTCTCAAGGTGAATGCGTACCTTGGCTCTAAGGGTCTGATTCTGGAATTCTGGAGTTTCAATAGTCATGTCAAAGTTGTAACTAAATCAGCATACTATCATCTCAAAATCATTGCAAGGATTAGATGCTTTGCTTCCAGTGAGGACTTAGAGAAACTTGTTCATGCTTTTATCAGCAGCAGGGTGGATTACTGCACCGGACTCCTCACTGGCCTTCCCAAAAAGACAGTCTGACAGATGCAGCTCATCCAGAACTCTGCTGCCTGCATCAGACTAGAACTAGGAAATCAGAGCACATCACACCTGTCTTCAGGTCTTTACACTGGCTCCTGATTACATTCAGAGTAGATTTTAAAGTATTATTACTTGTCTATGAATTACTAAATGGCCCAGGACCTCAATACATTACAGATATGCTCAATGAATACAAACCTAACAGATCACTCAGATCATTAGGATCAAGTCAAAGCAGGGTGAATCCGCCTTCAGCTATTGCATCTCCCTGCTGCTGGAATCAGCTTACAGAAATTATCAGATGTGCTCCAACATTGGGCACTTTTAAATCAAGACTGAAAACACATCTGTTTAGCTGTGCCTTTACTGAATGAGCACTGTGCTACGCCCAACAGATCGCACTATTATGTCTTTCTTTTCTTTTTCATTATTTTATAACCTGTTTTAACACGTTTTTATCTGTTTTAATCATTTTAATTCTTTTAATCATTTAAATTTTCTTGTTTCATTTAGTCTTGCTTATATAAAGCACTTTGAATTACCATAGTGAGTAAAATGTTCTATATAAATAAACTTGCCTTGCAGGAATTTATAGCATTTGTGTCCAACATACAGAATGCGAATAGAAACATACAAAACTTTTGTGATGAGCTCAATTTATCACATATTCTGTGTAACTAATACTTACTAACTTTTATTTCATACAGATAAATATGTTATCGTCCACAGAGGGTGGACCGGGGTGAAACAAGGGGTACTTCCTAATCCACACCACTTCACAACTGAATAGGCAACCTTTGGGAGGAGCGACGCCTATCATGAAGTGCTTATACAAAAAGAAATGTCTGAGCTAAAAAAAGAATACTAGCCACCCCCTTATGAATACGAAATAGAGCATTATATAATTGCTAGTGAGCGCAGAGAGCATACCTGCTAAGAACCAGTGTTCAAGGACAATAGGTCAAGAAAGCATATGAGATACTGGACATGATGCAGGATAAAACAATATAATCTCCAGTTCTGCACAAGCATTGAGCAAACAATGGAGTTTCCGTGGCACTCGTGTTGATACTAGGGATATCCTGCTGATAGAAATACCACTTTCTTTGAAGGAAAAAAATAAAAGCATCATTAATAGTATCAAACTGTCAGAAGAACCTTGACATCCATCTGACATCATATTGTGCTGTTATACACCCTGAAATTGTCATTTCCTTTTGTAGAATTCAAAGCAATCAATTCAAGCATGACACTGAGATGTTCTTCCCAAAGTACTACGCATGCATTCATCTTTTCAGAAGCACTAATGTTTCCCTGCAGATCCACAGCAGCTGTTTTTACTGTCTGCTCACATTGTGCATCAACTAATTGCCTCCTTTGAAGTCTTTTCCTCCTTTCTAAATTGTCTGGTGGACTTTTCAGGGTCTCTGGGACTAGTGTTAGTGACTTAACAGAACTGGAACATCATCTGTCCTATTGTTAGTTGTGAGCGTCGTTTTAGTGCACAGATCTTTGTGCCAATTTGAATGAATTGAGGCATAGTAGCCCAGTTTTGAACAAAAATATATATGCAGTAACCTTTTCATCTGATGATAAATCTTCTCAAAGACCGACTGCAGACGCCACCATATCAAAAGGATGCTTGCGCATGTTCCTGACATTGTGGCCTAATATTAGCTACATTTACTTTAGACATGGCGTAAGTACTTTTAATCCTGAGCATCTTGTCTGGAGTAGCTGGTTTTATAATGGTTTGGCTGGCCTTAAATCTGTCATTAAAGCTTTTAAGCAATAAGATACATTTCATATGGATTAAAGATTGAAATTGTAATTATTTTCCTTTTATTCAAGGGGTACAATCCAAAACATGTGGTGGAAACGTTAGCTCTTATGCAGTCTTTAATGACTGCCCATGCCTGCGTTCTTGCTTTAGTGATTCTCTCATTTGTAGAGTCCAACTTTTCCTGCCCTCCTGAGAAATCTCTGGCGTATTGGACTGGTAGGGTAAGACATCAAAGCCAGAGTGCAGACATTTTTTTTCAATGCAGACTGTACCATCTGGCCTCACGGCCTCAGGCAGCAGATACCAGTCTATAATCATTTGAATACACACGTGTGGTAAGTATCCAGAAATGAAGCGGTGGTGAATAAATGAAGATTAATAAAGGTCTATTAAAGAGACATAAAAGAGCAAAGTGTTTCACCAGAGCATGAGATGTGCACTGCTCGCTTTACATGCACAAACAGTACAGTACATACCAACACATCTAATGACACAAAAGAAATAAGGAAAGGGATGATATACATGTACATTTCTGATTGGTTTTCTGATAATTAAAAACAAATAAACATTTTACCCAAAGCTTTAAAATTTCACCTGAACATATCCATGTTTTTAACTTATTTTCTTTAAAATGGACACAATTAAAACTTAAAAAATAATAACTTAATTAAATTAAAACATCATTTAAAATATATATATATATATATAACACTCACAGGGTTCCCACAGATGGTGGAATTTCTGGAAAATCACTGAATTTTCAAATGTCTTTTGCAGACATTGAACTCCCTATATTAACCTGGGGTCACCTCAGCGGAATGAACCACCAACTTATCCAGCATATGTTTTACGCAGCGGATGCCCTTTCAGCTGCAACCCATCACTGGAAAACACCCATACACTCCCATTCACACAAATACACTACGGACAGTTTACAGTGCATCTGGAAAGTATTCATAGCGCTTCACTTTTTCCACAGTTTTTTATGTTACAACCTTATTCCAAAACGGATTAAATTCATTTATTTCCACAAAATTCTACACACTAACTAGCCCATAATGACAATGTGAAAAAAGATTGGTAACACTTTATTTTGATGGTCCATTTCAGTATTAGTAGACTGTCTGCTTAATATCTGTTGATACTGATGCTAAACAGGTTTTAACTGACTATAAGAAACTTTGCAAATACATGTCAACTTACACTAACCCCAACCTCAACCCCAACCTGACAGTCTACGTATAATCTAATAAGAATTAGTTGGCATGTAGATACAATGTAACTTAATTCAACAAACGGACCATCAAAATAAAGTGTGACCAAAAGGTTTTTTGAAATTATTGCAAATTTATTACAAATAAAAAACCTGAAAAATCACATGTACATTAGTGTTCACAGCCTTTGCTCAATACTTGTTGACTGTGGATGCACCTTTGGTGGCAATTACAGCCTTTTACTGCCCATTCCTCTTTGCAGTACCCCTCAAGCTCTTTCAGGTTGGATGGGAAGCGACAGTGTACAGCCATTTTCAGATCTCTCCAGATATGTTCAATAGGATTTAGATCTGGGCTTTAGCTGGGCCACTTAAGGAAATTCACCAAGTTGTTGTGAAGCCACTCCATTGATATTTTAGCGGTGTGTTTTGGGTCATTGTCCTGCTGGAAGATGAACTGTCACCCCAGTCAGAGGTCAAGAGCACTCTGAAGCAGGTTTTCATTCAGGATGTCTCTGTACATTTCTGCATTCATCTTTCCCTCTATCCTGACTAGTCTTCCAGTTCCTGCTGCTGAAAAACATACCCACAGCATGATGCTGCCACCATCATGCTTCACTATAGGGATGGTATTAGCCTGGTAATGAGTGGTGCCTGATTTTCTCTAAAGATAACGCCTAGCATTCACTCCAAAGAGCTCCATTTTAGTCTCATCAGACCAGAGACTTTTGTGTCTTATAGTCTGAGAGACCTTCAGATGCCTTTTGGCAAATTCCAGGCGGGGAGTGGCTTCCGTCTGGCCACTACCATACAGGCCTGATTGGTGGATTGCTGTACAGATGGTCGTCCTTCTATAAGGTTCTTCTCTCTCCACAGATGAATGCTGGAGCTCAGGCAGAGTAACCATCGGGTTATTGATCACCTCCCAGACTAAGGCCCTTCTCCTCTTATCAATCAGCTTAGATGGCCGGCCAGCTCTAGGAAGAGTCCTGGTGGTTCCAAACATCTTCTCCTTACGGATGATTGAGGCCACTGTGCTCATTGGAACTCCAGAGCAGCAACATTTTTCTGTATAACGTACAATAAGTTTATACAAGATAGGAAATAAAGAGTCAGTATACGTAGTTACATAAATTAATATATTAACTTATCTTTGCGCTCAGCCAAAACACATGAGAACAAGTAATAGATTGAAAAGACCATTAGATAGAGACAAGATGAATTAAATATCACGTTGACAACTATACTGAGATGAAATCCAGCAGAAGATCCTTGATGAACTGTCCGACCTGCCCTGCTCTCACCCGAGGAGCTGTGCTCAAAGCACCCGCTGACTGCCTGGATCTTTTCAGAAATCCCAGGTGAAACGCCAGTGTGGACGTGGATCAGTTTTATTCTAAACCGTTTTAAAACTAAAACATATTAGTGCAAACAGAGCCTCACTTCACACTGCATTTACATGGGCATGAGTACATATGAAAACCATGTCTGTCAGCTGAGCTGTGCAGATATACGTGCTATCGATCTGCTGACAGATCAGCCTGAACGCTTTCAGAAAGATTTTAAATGTGTTATGTCACTGGTGTTATCAACACATAAGCAGACACTAATGTTCTCTTCTTTCTGATGACTGTGCCCTGAACATTTCATTTTTAATGTATAAGGGGTTGGACAGAGTTGTCATAATATGTAGTGTGTGATCCTCTTTTGTGGATCATTTACATTTACTGCTAATGTTTAAAGTCATAGGGTGTGAACTAGGCTTAAGGTGCAAAGCTTCATCACATAATCTGCGATGGTCATTCTACCCGAAGATCAGAAAGCTGGAGAAAACTGGACACAAACTGAGCAATCCAAGATCTTTATCACTTGTTTGATGAGAGCAAACTGACCGTAGCACTCTGACTCCCACATAGTCACTCCACAGTCATGAGCCCACCCAGTAAGGAGAGAATCTTTTGTAGCTGTCTTTTGTAGAGGTAGATACAATTTAGAGAGAAAAACACCTCATGATGACTCAAAAGGCATGGCAATGTGTTGGCTGTACAGAATAAAAAGGAGAGGTTTTAATTCTGTCGATATTGTCGTTGATTTTGTCAGGTTATTCTGCTTATTGGTCAACGCCACAGTTCCTCTTTATGTAAGTTGATCATGCACTTGCATGTTGAACTGGAAATTTCTTTGCTTGGTCCGTTCTGATCCGATTATTCCATGACAACTTAAGACCCAAACCAAAAGTGACAACTCCATTTGGTGATGGCTGGAGGAGTGGGCACAGCAAGCAGCTGGTACACTCAGCAGGCACAGGTAAGTACTGTTAGCCTGGCTGGACACACAATTTAATAGGAAAGGACTTGACAGGACTGGAATTGATGGTCCACCTTCCACAATTGAGACAGATAGAAAGTACAATAACTGGCAGAGAGAAACTGAGGGGCAAAATCAGCTCAAAAATAGCCCTCACCATAGCTGACGCTGACTCTCTCGAAAAATGTAACTACACATTGCAACAACGCGTAGCACAAACTCTGTGATTGGCTTGGTAGATGTGACGAGTGAGGGTGGTGGTGATAATCATAAGCCAAATGGACCGAGTGTTTACAAGTGTCGAGTCCTGTTAAGAAGAAGCTCCAGAAGTAAACTTTTGTTTTCTGTTTACCTTTTGATTAAAATTGCTGCTCATCCGCCGGTTCCCCCCTCAGAATGAGTGAGTTTTAGCTACTTGTACACTAAGATAGCGTTCAGAAAAAACAAAACTCTAGCGAAGAACTGCCAGTTAGCATTTAGGAAGTGTTATTGCACAGCAACACAAACAGCATGCAGAAGTATAAATGCATGGTTACAGGCAAAGCAGGCACTGAGGGTCACGGCGATCATTTGACGCAGAAGTATAAACCAGGCTTAAGAGGATGCAGAATATGGAAAGTAAAAGAAAAACAAAAAAGATCAATAACAGCTGGGAACCTTGGAGATAAGGCGATCAGCTAAACTTCACAGATCATATTGTTAGAACTGCCCTGTCCTGCAGATTTGCCTTATACAGCAGCTTAACTACATAAACTCTTCTTCAGACTTAGAGTAAAGTAAGTGCTTTCCAGAAGCTTGCATTCTTTAGGTGGATGACACATTGTGGTGCCAACAAAAATATTAAACATTTTCTCAGAACTTTATCTTTACCGTTCCGTGTTGTTAGAATAAACCACCTAGTTCTACCAGAGCAGTTGAGTCTTTACCTTTTTCAAGACAGTGAGTACATTTACATGGACACCAATGACCCGATTTTAATATGATTAAGATAATACTTCAATTCAAGTGAATTTTTATTACCTTAATCCGACTAAAGTCATAATCGAACTAAACTGAAATCGAATTAAGTCATGTGGAATATTAGTAAACACCACAATCTGTAAACACCACAATCAAACTATTACCCTCGTGTAGGATTTTCGCCACATTTTGCAACAGGATATTCCTAACACACATGGCTGTTTGACACTATTGTGTCTTTGAAGGATCATAGACTCCTGCTGCATCGCGAAACGTAGAAGTTTTTTGCCATACGCCGTGCGGTATCAAATTCCATTAAAACAACACTTCTTCAGCAGTTCATACTCGCATCCAATATCTCGTTTGTCATAGGGGGCATGCACGAAATATTTCTGAATGAAAGTGAAAGTGCCAAACTGCAGTTAAAGTTGACAAATTAAACATCAAAAATTACATGAAACTCTGGAGGAAACGTGGATAACGTAATGACGCAATGACGTTAATCAAATTATGTGCTATAACATATAAAATGGGATCATGAATGGAACATTTAAAATGCAACTTAGGGGTCGCCTAACTTGTGGTCTGTGTGGTTCCTAATGCCCCAGTATAGTGACGGGGACTCTATGCTGCTCAGTGAGCGGCGTCTTTTGGATGAGACGTTAAACCGAGTTAAATCCCAGTATGTCCTTCAAAAAAGAGTAGGGGTTTAACCCCGGCATCCTGGCCAAATCTGCCCACTGGCCTCTGACCATCATGGCCACCTAACCCTCCCCACATCATAATTGGCTTCAGCTGGTGTGTGGTGTGCGGTCTGGTGCAAAATGGTTGCCGTCAGGTCATCCAGGTGGATGCTGCACACTGGTAGTGGATGAGGAGATCCCCCCCCCCATGTGTAAAGCGCTTTGAGTGCCCAGAAAGCGCTATATAAATGTAAGGAATTGTTATTATTATTATTAATAATTAAAGTAAAAAAACGAACACACTTTTAACCCTTTGACGCGTATAACACCGATGTGATCAGTAAATTGATTTTAACAGGCTAAACCTTTTATTTTATTTTCAATTTTCTAATGTTTGTTATGTATTCTTTCATTTGAAGCTAATTTCCTCCCCATATTCGTAACGGTTGTTGGGCGTTGACAGGTGTAGTTTAATCACTTGCTTCTCTGCCACACAAAGCCTACTCTAACGCACAGTAAGCAGTCGATCAATCAGTCATTCAGTCAGTCAAGCAGTCAGTCAACAGCGGCCTCTGGTGGATTTACATGAGAACAGCAGGTGCAAATGGCACTCGCGAGAGAAATTTGAGATCTCAAAAAAGTGTACACAGCGACCTTTCGTGGATTTGTGAAAACAAAAACTGCAAAAAAAACGTATTCCCTGGGATGTAATTCACGGTCTCCAGGAATGTATTTAGAGGTATGTTTTAAGAATGAGGCAGGGTTGCTTTAAAGTGCACGTTCGTGATTTCAAGACGTGGCTTTGGACGCCAGGGGAGGGATTGTAATTGAAAAATATTATGCTAACCGGTTACCATTTAGGCAGATCACCTACTGCACCTTTAAGGAAAATGTGCAGCATTTATTTATATATTTATTTAAATGTCACTCTCAGCTGTGAGAGTCCACCCTGATCTCATGTGGAAACATAACTGTTTTACGCTTTTTCAGTTTAGTGGCTAATTCATACAAATTAATATGAGTTCGGTTGAAAATTAGGAATTTTAAAAAGAAGCGTGGCACCAAACCCCACCCCTAATCACAGCCATCATTGGGGTATGAGCAAATTATTCTTAATTGTATGCAGGGCTTGACATTACCACCCGCCAACCAGCCAAATGCGGGTAGATTTCAGCTGTGGCAGGTAAGACAGACACACCCACTAGCCACTTTGGCTGGTATGAAATAATTTTTGAATGGTAGTTTTCTTAAAAGCAGGGTTTGACAATAAAGATTACCCAATATTCGTGCAAATGTGATCTTAGAATCGAGAAGCTGCGAGACTGAGAAAAATAACTCTGTTCACTCGAGCAAAAGAAAGCAGGTGAAAACAGAATGAGAGGATGATCACTCGCGCTAACTGGTGATGCGATGCGTGCTACTGTTAAAATTGCGTGCGCGATCCCCTTTACTTGCGTGAAGCAGAAAAAGCGCAACTGGTGCGTTCGGTTCTCTTTGAAATTGACAGGACAAAAAGTGATGATTGCGCACCCACAGTCCTGCTGCTTTCAAGAGCTCAATATTTAAATACATACATATATATTCTTCTGTATGCAAGAGCGGTGACTGTTTTTGTTTAATTATTCTTTGAACAGATTATTAACAGGCCCAACATTAATCGTGTGCACACGTACATTCTTTCATTATCACACACAGTATGTTTTTTTCTAAGAATTATCTTTGTTAATATAGTTTAATTATCATTTTTTTTACAATAACATTGCTTTAATATGAGACTAGCTCCCCTTTTGTGTGTGGTTGACTGGTGATCTGGGACCTTTAGCTTGGACAGATTGCTGTGCATATTTTGGATACATGACAATAGTTCTTTTTTAAATGTCTTTTTTTTAAATAAAAAGTGCATGTATACAGCTATATTTTGCTTGTTTTGACCATAGACTGTAAAATATATGGACGTAGTATCTGTGACGTCACCCATAGGTTTCTGAAGAGCGCAAAAGAAGCTACAAGTAGGCGCGGCCAACCGTCGCCATTTTGTTCGCACGTCATCGTACCCACGGCGGGATACCAAACAAGGGCAAAGAGGCGGAGAGTGAGCGGAGCTACAGACTCCTGCTGGTACTTTGCTTAGACCTAGCAGACAGACTTTACTTTGTGAGAAACGCTTAATACTTTATTACCTGCGACTCGTTTGTGTTCTGACCACATGTGCTTGGCTGTACACTATATCAATAAAGTGTTTAGACTTTTAAAAACACTGTAGTAATACATTGAGCCTCTAAGCATTGTTCTTATGACGTTTTTCTGCAGGAGGAAAACGCGAATTACTTCCAAACACTTCAAATATAGTCTGTGTTAGTAAATGCAAGACTATTGGTGAACTCCAGCATAACACTGTATGACAACGCTTCAGATGACTGTTCTAGAGCCTACAGCTATTCAATCTGTCACATTCTGGAGTGCTTTACGGGTCTAAAGAAAAATATTAATGATAAATGATCTTAAATCAAACAAATACATTTATAGAGGTGGTATACAAGTATATAACTTTACTCACATGGTAAACGAGGCCACGTGAATGGTTTGTGAGCACAATTAAGTGCACACAGCATCCCATATCATCTGATAATTGTAAGAAATAAGTCCAAAAGGCAGCTGACTGTGAAAAGCCACATAAAACAAAACAAAAATACGATAAATATGCGGAAATCAGTGGCTAATCTGCCGGATTCAGCTGAGGTGAAGTGACGGCGACAAGCGAGACCTAGCTGTCACTCAAGTGGCCACGCCCTTAATTATGCAAACTTAATATAACCTAATATAAAGGAAACGGATGAGTTATAAAAAATTCACCCCCCTCACAGTTGTCATGGAGGGTAATATTAGCTTTATGAACCAAAATCGTTCTTTGTACCAGGCTGTAAACACCTTTTTTTTCTGTTGTAAAGTTGGCCTTTCTAACAGTGGGCTTAATTGCAATTTGCTCTATTATGGAGCCAGGACTAGCGGAATTTTAATGAATTGCAGTTTCAGTTACTTCCGTATTGGCTTCCCAAGGTAGAGCGGGAGGTTGCCGCTTGGTTTTGACACATTTAAAATTTGTGGCTAAGAAATAATTATTTATTTTTTGTGTGGTCAGAGATAAATTTGTTAAATCCTTAATTTTGAGCTCTGAAAAGTGTGGAATAAAAGCTAATTGCATTGCGACAACCCATTTGCTCATGCTCATTGAGCAAGCTCATACAAAACACACAAAAAGTTAAATGAATGAGGAGGCAGGTGGACATAACACAAAATCTAAGTCAAGTATTTTTAGCATGTCAAAGTCAAATTTATGCATTTAATATATTTTTTTCCCAACAACAAAAGTGTGGCTAGTAAAAATGGCGAGTGGCTAGTAATGTTGGAAAACTACTAGCCACAGTGGCTGGTGATCAAAAAATTTTATGTCAAGCCCTTATTGCATGTATGAGATTGTACTAATTCAGACAAATTTGCTGCTAAATCTAAGTTTTAACTTAGATCTACATTTTAAGCATCATTCATTAATTTTTTTTCGGCTTAGTCCCTTTATTAATCTGGGGTCGCCACAGCGGAATGAACCACCAACTTATGTTTTACGCAGCAGATGTCCTTCCAGCTGCAACCCATCACTGGGAAACACCCATACACTCTCATTCACACACATACACAACAGACAATTTAGCCTACGCAGTCTACCTATAGCACATGTCTTTGGACTGTTGGGGAAACCGGAGCACCTAGAGGAAACCCAACTGAACACAGGAAGAACATGCAAGTTCCACACAGAAATGCCAACTGATCCAGCCGAGGCTCAAACCAGCAACCTTCTTGCTATGAGGCAATCGTGCTACCCACTGCACCACCGTAATGCCCCCATAGCTCATTTATTTCAACTTATTCACTTATTTAAACATGAAAATACAATTTGAGATAGCACTGTCTGTACATCTGGACATTTATGAGGACTGGTTACATTTTTAGACAAAAAAAAGGTAGAGAGCTCTGTCACTGTTTTCCTTCCATACTGTTTGCCCAATAAGGCTGAGTAAAATGTATTTGATGGAGCATTTAATGGCCTGGATCTGGCTGTCTCCGTTGTTGTTTCCCATATCCTGGTTCACTTCTGTCTGTCCACCTCCGGATCAGTGCTGAGTGAAGTCCTGTGAGGACAGAACAGAAGGGAAATGTTTCAAATTTTATCACCATGCTGACAGCTATATTCAGTCTTGTAAAATACTATGTTGTACTTTTGTTGTAATTACTGTTGGATTATTATTATTATCATTTTTACTAAAGATTTAGCTTCATCCTTGCATCTTTAACATTATGACCTTGACTTGCTGAAATATTTTAAAGTTACCTTCTTAAATCTACTAAGGCAAACCAGATTTATAGGTCACTATAAAAAAGTGTGGCCTATTCAGAACTGCAGAAGCAAGCCTGAACGTGACATTACAGCAGCAGCAACTTTAAGTGATTTCCTTCACTGCTTATCTACAGTATATGGGAGTGTGGCCGTTTCAATGGATATTTATAGATTCTTTTGTTTTTCTCCACCCTACGGAAACGTCACTGCACGAAACCTACAGCTCCTCACTCCTGAGATGGGGCTTAAGTAGAAATATCTGTCGGGGTGACCTGCAGACCAAACCTTCAGCCCTAACTAATTGCTTCCTGGTCATGGTTTCAAAAGATCACATGCACAGGAGGTTCATCTGTAAGGTCATTTCTGTGGAAGATCCAACAGCTATCTATCATTTCAAACCCAGTTTTGTGCATTCATTCATTCATTCATTCATTCATTCATTCATTCATTCATTTGTAATATATAGATTTACTATTTAGATACTGTATGTGGTATTATTTGTAAGTTAATACTATAAGTTAGAACCATTTCTAAGTTAGTACCATAATATAAAGTTGTTCGTGCTGTAGGTAAGATAATGTTTTTTGAAAGAAGTTTCTTAAGAGCATCATGCTTTATGTACAGTACATAATTAAAATAGGGTAAAAACTGTAACGTTGTAAAATATTTACCATTTAAAATAGCAAATTAATATATTTAAAACTGAAATGCATTCCTGTGTCGAGAAATAATAATTTTCAGATTAATTTCTTTAATTTTCCTAAAATTTTTATTTTATTACAACTCCAAATCAGAAAAAGTTGGAACAGTATAAAAAAAAAATTCTAAGACGTTTAAGGACTGAAGACACCAAGTGATGAAGTGTTTCACGTGTGTTTTTGTCACATTCTTCCTGAAAACAAGTCAAACAAGGTGGTGATAGTACGGGGTCTTCGTTGTCGTGCCACACATTCTCTATTGGAGACAATTTGGTACTGCAGGCAGGCCAGTCAAGTACCCTTATCCTCTTCCTTCGCAGCCAGGACTTTGTAATGTGTGTAGAATGCGGTTTTGCATTGTATTGTTTAAAAATGCATGGGAATTCCTGGAAGAGAAGCAACATATTGTGCTCCAAAATCTCTATGTCCTTTTTTAGCATTAATGGTGCATCACAGAAGTGCAAGTTACCTTTGCCAAAGGCACTGACACAACCCAATATCATGACAAACCCTGGCTTTTGGACTTGTTGCTGGAAACTTGTTGTCTGTATGCTTTTTTCTTCTTTGGTCCGGAACACACAGTGTTAATTTCTTCCAAAAAATACCTGAAAAACTGATTCATCTGACCAGAGTACATGGTTCTGTGTTGGTCCATCCCAGATGCCTCAGAGCCCAGAGAAGTCCACAGCACTTCTGGACACTGTTAACATAGGGCTACCTTTTGGCACAGTACACTTTTAACTGGCATTTGTACAAATACGTATTGTAGTACTTGACAAAGGTTTGACGCAGTAGTCCTGATCCCATGTGGTGATATTCCTTATAAATGAATGACGAAGGGATCGAAGATCACGGTTGTTCAGCTTAGGCTTGTGCCATTGTCCTTTACACTCTGAAATCCCTCCAGATTCCTTAAATCTTTTAATTATGTTATGCACTGTTGAAGGTGAAATATCCAAATGTCTTCCTATCTTTCTTTGAGGAACAATGTTTTTAAACATTTCAATAATTTTCTCACATACTTGTTGACAAACTGGTGATCCTCAGCCCATCATTGCTTTTAAAGGACTTGACCTGTCTTGGATGCTGCTTTCATACCAAATCATAATTCACGAGTTCACACTTGCAACAGTTTCAGAATAAAGCGTATTTGGCGTGCTGTCCGGGAAGAGGGCTCTGAGCTCGGGGAAGACACCTAAACTCGAGTCATTCCTCTTATCAGGAAACAAAGAGGAATAGGGATTCGAGCGAAGTATCTAGCCCGGCCCCAGAACGCTCCCCCCGGGATAGTAATGCTTAAGAGGTGAGGTGACGGGGTGGTGGAGGGATGCTAAAGTCGTAAGATGCTGCAGGTAAGACGGCTTTGGTATATATAGGGGTTTGGTCAAGAACTGATTGGATAATAGAATAATTGTCAATGACGTATTTGATACTGAAACTTCTGCGCGTGCTCCTCCCGAAATTTGTTTATCAAACATCACTTAGAATCTCCTGTTGACATCACCTGTTTCAAACCACATCATTTAATTAATTTACCTCATTTCTAGCCCTAAATTGCTCCTGTTCTGACTTTTTTTGTGTTGCAAGATTCAAAATTGGATGTGTTTATTTTGTTAAAAAAAAGTCTATAAAAATCAGGAGGAACACATTAATTTATGTTTGTTTACAATGAAACACATTCATTCATTTTCTTTTCGGCTTAGTCCCTTTATTAATCTGGGGTCACCACAGCAGAATGAACCACCAACTTATCCAGCACATTTTTACACAGCGAATGCCCTTCCGGCCGCAACCCATCTCTGGGAAACATCCACACACACTCATTCATTCACTACAGACAATTTAGCCTACCCAATTCACCTGTACCACATGTCTTTGGGGGAAACCCACACGAACGCAGGGAGTACATGCAAACTCCACAGAAACGCCAACTCACCCAGCTGAGGCTCTAACCAGCGATCTTCTTGCTGTGAGGCGACAGCACTACCTACTGCGCCACTGCATCCCCCAATGAAATACAAGTCAAAGTAAATCTGGTAATTTATACTTTCTATTTTATTTGCATTTTCCATACTGTCCCAACTTTTTCTGATTTAGGATTTTAAAATGTTATGCTTGTATTATTATTTTTGTTATTAATATTAGTATTATTATCACTTTTTTATTATTTCGTTTGAGTGTTGAAAACAGTTCATGTGCATTTTTTTTTGTTGTTAATTGAGATAGAAAAAAATGTATATTTTAGAAATAAATATGTTCACTGTCAGTTTATCAATTTAATAAATATATTTCCCGAGGTAATATAATATAATATAATATAATATAATATAATATAATATAATATAATATAATATAATATAATATAATATAATATAATATAATATAATATTTCCCAGTCATGTATTGCAGATAGAAGGGCATCCGCTGCGCAAAACATATGCTGGATAAATTGGCGGTTCATTCCGCTGTGGCGACCCCAGATTGACAAAGGGACTAAGCCGAAAAGAAAATGAATGAACGAATAAATATAATATATGAGAATCATGGTGGCGCAGTGGGTAGCACGATCACCTCACAGCACAATGGTCGCTGGTTCGAGCCCGGCTGTGTCAGTTGTTATTTCTCTGCAGAGTTTGCAAGTTCGCGTGGGGTTTCCTCTGGGTGCTATGTTTTCCCTCCACAGTCCGAAGACATGCGCTATAGGTGAATCGAATTCAATTGGCCATAGTGTATGTGTGTGAAAGAGTGTATATAGATGTTTCCCTGTACTGAGTTGCGGCTGGAAGGGCATCCGCTGTGTAAAACATATGCTGGATAAGTTGACGGTTCATTCCACTGAAGCGACCCCAGATTAGTAAAGGGACTAAGCCGAAAAGAAAATGAATGAATAATATAATATAAAGGGTGAAAATTCAATAAAATTAAATTCAAATGCAATGAAACAAGTTAAAATGTACTTAAAATTTTAAATCTGAAATTGAGCTATTTAGAAATATGATTGTAAATGTGTTTTATTTAGTTTGTTCTCGTTATTAATATTAATATTATTACAAATATGAATATCAATATTGTTGTCTTAGCTTTTTATATGTAAAGTGAATGTGGTAACAATTTTGAGTTGTCTCTGCTTATAAAGATAATCAGATAATTCAATTCGCAGTGCTCATCTGCTGTTTCTCATCTCTGGATGACGTGACCTTGCCTTCCAGCCGATTGACTCAGCTCTGAAATAGACATTAGCACTAAATTACATCGTGGAGACCTGTCACTGATTGCTAAAATGTGCCATCTCATCTCCGCTGTGTGTATGTCTGAGGGTGTGCAGGACATAATTGCCCAGACAGCTGCGAGAGTGAAGAGATCCATGAGCCACACAGTTATGAACACACTCCGAAAAGAACATCACCAGCTCCAGCTCCGCACATTACAAATGATTCCATTAGTGCACGGAGCAAACGATACATAAAATAAACATCTCTGCACAGTGGATGGACTATTAAAGTGCAGATTTCAAATCTGAGGAACATATTGGACAGTTGAGCTATAGTTTCATGACCACAGAAGGCTCTTAAACTATAACATACATGAGAAATGCATTCATTCACCAGTGAAATTGATATAAGTGTAGTATAAATTCAGGATTAATTTAATCCTGAGCAATAGTCTCTTTTTCGGAAGTAATTGCTAACAAATAAGATGAAAGGTAGTTTGTCTCATTTCATTTTAAATGGCATAATTATAGCTATTTATATCTAAAGTAAAACTAACCAGTGACTAAAATTAAAATCTTAATTAAATATTAAAAGTATCATTCACCCAAAAATTTACATTTAATCTCCCTTTTAAAACCTCTATGAGTTTCTTACCTCTTTTGAACACAAAAGAAGATATTTTGAAGAATGCTGATTGGTGACACCCATCATCTTCCGATGTAGGAAAAAAGTCATTCTTCAAAATATTTTTGTTTTCAACAGAAGTAAGAAACTCAAAAATGTTTTAACCAAACGAAGGGTGAGTAAAGTATGACAAACATATCTAAAATGCGCATAAAATAGGATGGAAATGTTGCTACTGTAACATGGTCCTTTTGAAATCATACTAAAGTGCTGATTTGCTGCTTATTCCAGCAAAATTAATCATAAAATTGGTTAAGGTATCTTGTTGAACAGAAAGTCTAAGAACAGTCTTTTATTAGAAAACCAAACCCTTTATAAGAATGTAAAATTTGTTAATATCAGTAGCTATGTTTCCATCCAAAAATGCGAATGAACTTTATGCGCAAAACTGGATTATCGCATTAAAGACGTGCGAATAAAGCAGCGTTTCCATCCAACAAGTCAAAGCGAACAAAATCGTCACTTCCTAATTAACTGGCGCCAAATATCAACAGTAAAAACTGAATTTACTGTGGTAGAAGAAGCTGCGTCAATCTTTTCTTCATCTAATAAATGACTTGCGCCTCAGAAGGCAATCCTGACACGCAGTGAACGCACGGTGGGTTTGAAGGTGTCAGACACGGAGCACAGATGCTCTTGATTCTGGAGGTCATTAATAACATAATAACACTACAACTTAAACGGTAAGGTGTTTTAGAATGACCAAAACAACAGTTCAGATAGTTTACAGTGTGCTCAGCCTGCTGGTTTGTCCATTTATGCACATTTTAATCATCACATGATCTCTTATAACAAAATCACATGACCTTTTTTAATGCGCATACTGAAATTTGTGCGGTAAAAGAGTTTCCATCGTAGTTTATGCACATCTTTTCTTATGGAATAAAAAGTTTATCCTACTCAGTTAAGCGCAACAGTTTTTAATGCGCATTTTCAAAATGTATGCGCATCATGGCGTTTCCATCAAACGTTTTTTTATGCGCATATCCAAAGTGGATGGAAACATAGCTACTGTTGATATTTGAATGCTTCCTTGCGGAATAAAATTATACATTTTACTCACCCTAAATTTTGAAACTGCAGTATAATATCTACAATCTACAATTATGTATCTACAGCATCAGCATGTTGTTCTTGCTTCTTGATGCTCAGCAGATGCATGTTAACCAACAGACAAGTGACCGAAACAGCCTCCATGTCACAGGAAGAGAAAGTGGGACCTCATTCCAAGAACAGATCCCTAGGCTCCCCACCGTCCCTCTTTCCAGACAAGACCCATCCTGGCCCTCGCGCCACAGACTCAGAGGGGCCCCAGCCTCATCATCTGGCAGTTATCAAAGCAAATTAGAAGAACATATGCTCACAGGCACTGCTCTCTGTGTGGAGCCCCTGTTCTCACAACAGCAGAACAAAGCCGGGCCATGGCAGGAAGCTTAAGAAGCACTTATAGGGGGCACTAGGACTTTGGCCCTCAGGAGGACCTCTTTACCCCCCGAGGGGACAATGAGGCTGTGAAGCTGAAGATGGAGATGGAGATTTCATTGAGAGCCGCCATGCCAACACATATATCTTTATTCCTTTCTGAGGCAGGAAAGCGCATGAATAACATAACTGACCCCGCAGGCGAAAACGAACTGGTGAGTAGAAATTCTTGAAAGCACTTCAGATTCATTAAACTTCAGATTCATTAAACATATGGGTCTAATGAGGGGAAAGGTTCTCTAACTGAAATAAGCAAGTCGGGCTCTGATCATAGTGGAATCTTATGATAAACATGGCGGCGTGACATCATGAGCCAAAGGGCTTTTGGAATCAACACCAGGGCTAATTATTCTAAAGCGCTCCGCTAACTTAAAGAGCACATGTTTTACAGTGTTCCCTAATTTGCTTACTGATTCGGGTCATTATTACAACAGACATGAACCTTTTTATTGCAGGTCAATGAGTGTTTCGAGGATACCTAATTCCTTTTTGGCTTTGATGGATAAAACAATCCCCAAGCATGGGGAATGCAAGGCCACATTCTCATTAGATTAAGCCCACGTTAAAATGCCATAGTGGTTTTATTGGACAGGTCATAAAAAACTTAAGTAATAGCCATTTTTAGGAGCTCTGACCTTTCTTTTATGGTTTGTAGGATATTACATCCAGGCCATCTACATAATGTTGATTTTAAGGATTTATTTAATGTTCAGCGATCTGCACGTTGGCGGTGGCTATTCATCACCATCAGCTGGTGTGTGACAGTTTTATATACTGTGGGATTGGCCATCCCATTGCCTTTCCTCCGGTAAGCAGAGAAGGCTGTAAATACCCCGCCCACTGGTGACCCAACATCCACATCCTCTCTGATCCCGTGCTCTCTTAACCGAGGAGGTGAAAGGAAAAGGCTTTGATTGACACTTAAAGGCACCAGTATAGGAGCCCTCTAGGCACACATTAAGTTTTATCGATTCAACAGCACTTGCGGAATAATGTTGATTATCAGCAGAACTAGTTTCAACTCAAAATAAAACTTGTCCAAATCTCACACAGACTAATTGGCAAGAACTGCTGCCATTTTTCAACAACATTAGCAAATGATTTTCTTCCACTTGTGCAGATGGAATCACTAACAGACTAACTCTTTGTCCAAGTTTACATTCTATTCATCCTAAATATTATTTTTTGGAAATATAATTAGTCTGTCCCAAAATATAGCATGTTATACATTACAGTTGAAATGTGAAAAAGTTCAGATCTGTGCATATTCTATGGCCAATTGTGCCAACAAAATATTACAGACTGAATGAGGATTTGATTAGAACTACAAATATTCATTTACTAATTTTCCTTCGACTAAAGCTACGGTCACACTGGGCTTTGTGTGTGCGAAATTCTGTCGTGCGGTGCTGCGAAAAGGGGCGGGATAAAACAAGATTATTAGACATTAAAAAAGCGAGCGATTGCTCCATGTTTTAAATTTCTGTCCAGAGAGGTCGTGTTTTAATCCTCAATTGGTCTTACGCAGTCAAGTGATGCGATTTCGCAGGTCAGAGTTCACCAAGCTTGAACTTTGCACCGCAGCAACATGCGAAACTTGACGCATGACCTTGCGTTTCCGGTCTGACGCATTCGCGTGCGTATGAATGGAAGTCTATGGGAAGAAAAGTCAAGTGTGACCGCAGCTTTAGTCCCTTTATTCATCAGAGGTTGCAACAGTGGAATGAACCGGCAACTTATTCAGCATGTTTTACACAGCGGATGCCCTTCCAACTGCAACCCAGTACTGCATGGCTGCCCAATCATGTTTCTAGAGATTTACCTACAACAGAGTTCAGCTCCAACCCTGATCAAACACACCTGAACTAATTAATGGACACTTTTCACAAGACTGTTATAACGCGTTTAACAGTCATCATAATCTTAAATCTTTAAAAGTTTTTAATGTTTAGGTTTAAAAAAAAGTATGAACATTCATGTCAAGTTTCACAAACTAAAGCTGCGATCACACTGGGCTTTTCCTCCCATAGACTTCCATTCATACGCACGCGAATGCGTCAGACCGGAAACGCAGGGTCATGCGTTAAGTTTTGCAGTTCGCTGCGGTGCAAAGTTCAAGCTTGGTGAACTCTGACCTGAACTCTGAACTCTGACCTGAACTCTGAACGCAGTAGCATTGCACTAGTAGTAGCACTAGTAGGTAGTGCTGTCGCCTTACAGCAAGAAGGTTGCTGGTTCGAGCCTTGGCTGGGTCAGGTGGCGTTTTTGTGTGGAGTTTGCATGTTCTCCCTGCATTTGCGTGGGTTTCCACCGGGTGCTCCGGTTTCCCCCACAGTCCAAAGACATGCGGTACAGGTGACTTGGGTAAGCTAAATTGTCCATAGTGTATATATGTGTGTGTGAATAAGTGTGTATGGGTTTCCCAGTGATGGGTTGTGGCTGGAAGGGCATCTGCTGCATAAAACAAATGCTGGATAAGTTGGTGGTTAATTCCGCTGTGGTGACCCTTGATTAATAAAGGGTCTAAGCCGAAAAGGAAAATGAATGAATGAATGACTCAAGCATTCAATTAGTTGTTCAAGTGTGAAACGAGATCAAAATCTGTTTAAATGCAAGAGCCATCCGGAGCAGCAGACGAGCACTGAAAATCCATTAAAATACTGTGGAAAAATCAATGTCCAATTTTTAAAGACATGACATGGAACAATAGAATTCAATGCTTTTGGTTCTTGTCCAGTGTGAGACCCAGGGCTTAATTTGTGCTGGAACAAGCCGGATCCCGAACCTCTAAAATCTGTTCCAGCACCTCATTTTACCGATCCCCCTCCTCACCCGAATCCCTGCCCCGCTCATCACTTTTTTCCGCGACTCCCCTCTCCTAGACAGAACACTTTTATATTGTTTTTAAGTGTAAATTCACTAGATGGCATGCATGACTGTAAAGTTTTAACACAGGAATTAGGGGCCGATCACACCCAACGCGCTGTTTCATTCTAAAAACGCGATGCGCACCACACTTTTTCAAAATAGACTTATTCTGAAAACGTAGCCCTATATTAATTTCTGGAGATCGTGAATTATGTAGCCAGAAGTACGTATGGCTGCATTTAATTTTTAAAATGAACTATACAGGGCGGTATGATGTTGTTCCTTTCACGCTTACCAGCTGACCGCTTACCTCCGACGGCTTTCCTGCTGTTACCAGTTTGTCCCATTAGCTCGCCATGTCCGTCGGCAGACTTGAGGTGCAGAGCGAAGTTGACCACAATGACAGGGTTTGAGTCCGGTAAAGAGCGGTTCCAGAAAGCAGCTAAGACAAAAACAGAATCCAAAAAATAAAATAAACAAGTAAATACCTGGGAGAAAATGTGTTAAAATCTGAAACTTGGCAAAAATCAGACGAGGGCTTTTCTTTTTCTGGATTGTTTTTGAAAACTGTTGGTTGGGTTTAGACAAAGAGGAGGGTGGGTCTGTCGATTGGTCACTCATTAAGTCAGTCAATCAGCCAGTTGACAGAGGCCTCTGGTGGGTTTATGCGAGAACAGCAGGCGCCAATGGCACTTGCGAGAGAAATTTGAGATCTCAAAAAGCATACACAGCGGCCTCTGGTGGATTCTTAAAAACCTGCAAAAAAACATAGCTCCTGGGACATATTAGGTGCTCTCCAGAAATATATAAAGATGTACATTTTCAGAATGAGCTTGAGTTGGCCTTTTTTGCTGACAAGAAAAACTAAGTGTGGTACGCTTATTTATGTCGCTAGGCAATGACTGAACCAGCTGAGTATTGTGCGAGAGTGTTGCTGTTGATATTGTTATAATTGTAGTATTTAATAATATTGTGAAATTCAGGATTTGTGAGTCATACAGCACCAGATAACTCAAAACAGCACTGACAAGTCTCTCCTCTATATTCAAAAGTTTCTGTAGTTGTCTTGTCAACACAAACAATGCAGTCACCTTAACGGAAACCCTGCCTCTGCTTTCATTTGATTGGAGAATGAAAAATAAGAAGAGTGCAAAATTAGTAAATCATTCAAACAAGGCGCTTCTCAGCACAAAAAGCGCGTTCGGTGTGATCGGCCCCTTAATAAGTAGTTAATAATTAATTAATGATAATGCTCCCCTCCAAGTAAAGTCATGACATAATTATACATTAACAGGTCATGAGTTCATGCATGTACTAACGAGTAGTTAAGATTATTCACAGATAAACTCATGTAACTCATGTTGTAGTTAAAGTTAGTTCTTGATTAGTACATGGCTTAACTCATCAGTAGTTCATAATGAAGTAACATTTAATTTACATACTAGTACATCATTATTCATGTGCTGTTATTGTAAAGTGTTACCAAAAATGCTGTACATTTGGTTTACTTACTATGTACTGCATTGTTAACGTAATACAGTATGTTCTTGTATTTTAAAGTTGCATTGTCAAGATGACTGCATATTTTAGGTCCAAACTCAATTCCTGAAAGGCCGCAGCTCTGCACAGTTTTGCTTTAACCCTATCAAACCCTATCAGCTGTGTTTGATCAAGGTTGGAGTAAAACTGTGCAGCGCTGTGGCCCTCTAGGAATTGAGTTTGAGACCTATGTTTTACAGTAAAGGTATACAATACTGTAAATACATATACAGCAAGATAAAGGATGCTGTAAATGTAAATACAGTATTTTTGCTGTGATTGAGTTGCAGTAAGTTACTGGTGAACTGCTGCCAGTAAGTTACTGTAGATTCTTCTGTTAACAGTGTGTGCATAGTGCACTTTACTTTAAATAAATAACAAATAATTATTAAAAGAACTTTCAAGGAACCACAATAGCTAGTATTAATCTACTGAAACGGTTCTAAACCTGTTCTTCAAGTGGTGCACTCATTTTGGAGGAAAGAGACACAGGAAGTGAAGATGGGAATGAGGAGAGATGGAGACATGAGACACACAGCAGGTGTGACGTGCAACAGACAAGACAAAAAAGATCGGAAGAGAGAGTGAGAACGATGCATTGCAAAAGGAAGACTCTTTCATTACATCCCCTATCATGTGTCCTGATCGTTTTCCCAGTCCCGAAGCCCAGTCTCGCTATCTCTCCTCTAACACAACAAACATCTCCCTCTCTCTCTCCCCTGATTCCCAAACCTGCAAAGCCCATCAGGGCAAGAGGGGAGGGCTCATCCCGCATTTCTCTTCCCAACTCCCTGTGGCGGAAAAAAAGACTCAGAGCTCAACAAAAGACAGACAGCTGGTTTTTGGGAGAAAGAGCCTCACTTTGGATTGAACTGTCTCGCTATAAAGATTGGGCGGTAATGAGAATGTCTCTTCATAAAGCCCAGCAGCATATCGTCCCCTGTTGGTTTGTGAATTACTTCCTTTTTTGAACGAAACCTCAACCTGACAGCTAATTATTGTAGGGCATATACTTTACCCTGGGTTTGTAGACCATATCAAGAATTTCACAATGCCGCCAAACCACAGACTTTTTGGAGCCAAATTGGAATGGAAATACATTGTGCTAAAACATGTGGATCAATGACGTGTAAGAGTGACCGAGTTAAAGAAAATGGGGGAGGGGGGTGTTTTATAGATATAGGTATCATTATAACGATATTTAATTCTTTAAAATAAAATCTTTTTGCTGATTTTTTTTTAAGATTTAAGTTTTTTTAAGATTTAAACCATACTGTAAAAGATATGGACGTAGTATATGTGATGTCACCCATAGGTTTCTGAAGAGCACAAATGAAGCTACAAGTGGGTAGGGCCAACCGGTGCCATTTTGTTCGCGCATCATCGCAAATAAGGGCAAAGAGGCGGAGCTACAAACACCTGCTAGCATTTTGCTTAGATGGGATTTTCTTTGGGAGAAATGCTTAATACTTCATCACCTGTGACTCATTTGTGTTCTGACCACATGGGCTTAGTTGTGTACTATGTCAATAAAGTGTTTAGTCTTTTAAAAACACTGTTGTAATACATTGAGCCAATAAACACTGTTCTTATGATGCTTTTCTACAGGAAGCAAAAGCGAATTACTTCCAAAAACAAATGTAGTCTGTTTTCCAGGGGTCTGTTCTTCGTACCTCGCTTAAATGATCTAAGATGATTTGGCAGATCCTGGATCTGTTAATTTTCATAATCGATTTCTGGCTAATTTGGTTCTTCAAGCAAGTTCGCGAAT
This sequence comes from Danio aesculapii, assembly GCF_903798145.1. Lineage (NCBI taxonomy): Eukaryota > Metazoa > Chordata > Actinopteri > Cypriniformes > Danionidae > Danio > Danio aesculapii. Next base: position 44,821,730 of record NC_079447.1, read on the forward strand.
CAGATTAAAATGTCTTGATGAACTGATCTGAGATCGCTGCATGTGTTGTGAAGAACAGATCTATCGATCCTCGAAATCATGATCAGCAATGCAACGATTGGCTGACGGCACAGCAGCGTAATGACATCATCTGATTAATAGTAAATTATCGATGTAAGCAAAATTATATAAAATTCGTAGTAAATGGTTTGGTAAATATGATACGCAATAACTTTGCACATTTGTTGTGGGCTGCAGGCTTCACACTTTCATGTGTCAACTGTATTTAGCAATTTATTTAGCTTTACATTTTAGATCGGATTTTTTTACTATATCCTAGGCCTATTTTTAATTTCTTAATCGGTGTAAGGAATTGAAATTAATTTTGCATCAAAAAAAACATTTTTTGTATTGGTAAAGGCATCTGCAACTTTTGCAAAGCATCAAATCATTGGCATATTAGCAGTCAAAACGTGAATAACTGCATAAATTATTATTCCTTTCTAAAAAAAAACAATCAAACAAAGAAACAACAGTATTGTGCATGTCTATTATCTTACAGAAATTGTACTAAAGCTGGATCGGTACTATTAAGTAGTACGCATTTGTATCTAAAAAGTCCATAATAATAAATGTTCTCTCTTTTTCTCTTTGATCTTCTTGGGGAGAACCACCCCGTTTTTGAACTTTTATTTACAACATTTTATTTATATATATTTTTAAACTTATATATATATATATATATATATATATATATATATATATATATATATATATATATATATATATATATATATATATATATAAACATAAATATTATTAATTAGTATAAATTATATGTGTATATATAAACATTTTAAAACTATTTAACTTTTTTCCTAAGTGTATATAATCTATAGGTTACTACTGTAAGAAAATATCAGCGTTTGGTACATACTTTAAGTATTACCTTTGCTTGAGCAGACCCGATCTAATCCTGTTTACATTTGAGCTACCAGAACTGTTGCTATGACAACAACTCTCGGATGAGTTTTGAAAATTGAAACAATCCTGGATTGTGTCAAATCGTCAACAACCTAATCCAGCTAATTGAGTAATCCACATATGAAGAACGGACCCCAGGCATAACACTATGACAACGTTTCAGACGACTGTTATAGCAACTGCAACTAATCAATCTGTCAGATTCTGGAGTGCATTCAAGTTCTAAAGAAAATCATGAATGATGAATGATAAAATAAACAAATCCAGAGATGGTATATAAGTATATACAAATTTCACTCACCTGGAAAAAGGAGGCTATGTGAATGGTTTGTGAGCACAATTAAGTGGACAGCATGCCATATCATCTGATAATTGTAAGAAATAATCCCAAAAAGCAACTGGCTGTGTAAAGCCACATAAAACAAAACAAAAATATGATAAATATGCGAGTTCAGTAGCTAATCAGCCGAAATCAGCTGAGGTGAAGTGACGGCGACCAGCAAGACCTACAGTAGCTGTCACTCAAGTGGCCACGCCTTTAATTATGCAGATTTAATATAAATTAATAAAAGCGACACAGATGAGTTATAAAAAAATCACCCCACTCACAGTTGAAGGGAAATATTAGCTATATGAATGAAAATTGTTCTTTGTACCAGGCTGTAAACACCTTTTTTCTGCTGTTAAGTTGGCCATTTTAACATTGGAGTCAATAGAAATCTGCTCTATTATGGAGCCAGGACTAGCAGAATTTCGATGAATTTCAGTTTCAGTTACTTCCGTATTAGCTTCACGAGGTAGAGTGGGAGGTTACCTCTTGATTTAAACATTTAAATAAAAGTACAACTTTGGCTCATTCTGAAAACGTACCTCTATATACATTTCTGGAGATTACGAATTATGTAGCCAGAGCTACGTATGGCTGCATTTCGTCTTTAAAATGGCGGACTTGAGATGCAGAACGGAGTTGACCATGACAGTGGGGTTTGAATCTGGTGAAGAACGGTTTCAGAAAGCAGGTAAGACAAAAACAGAAGCCAAATAATAACATAAACAATAAATAACAGGGTGAGAATGTGTTAAAATCTGAAAGCATGGTAAAAATCAGGCGAGGGCTTTTCTTTTTCTGGATTGCTTTTCAAAACACTTTAGGGAAGGGGAGAGTGGGTCAATAGGTGCTTTTCAAAATACTATTGGTTGGGTAGGGGGAGGGGATTGGTCAGTTGGTATGTCAGTCAGTAAGTTATTCAACAGTGGCGGATTTATGTGGGACGAGCCGGCATGAATGGACTTGTGAAAGATATTTGAGATCTCAAAAAGTCTACACAGGGCACTGGCGGATTCGCAAAAACAAAAACTGCAAACAAAACGTAGCTCCTTGGATGTATTTTGCTCTCTCCAGAAATGTATATAGGGGTACATATTCAGAATGAGCCTGGGTTGTAAAAGTATAAATTTAACTAAAATTACATTTGGGTGCATATAATCAATTAAAATCATAACATTTCATTTATTTCATTTCTCTTATTTTACATTGAATGTATTAAAAAGAACACACACATATGCAGTGCTCGGTTTAAATAAGTACTCTGTCAAGACTCAGCTCATTTCACACTCATAAATGCACTAGATTGCAGGAATTATCATAACATGTAGATTTATTTACAAAGCACTCACTGGAAACACTGCAACATCAGCACACAGGAATCATGGGGTTAAGACAATATAGAATGACGTTTGAGACCAGACAAGAGACTAAACCAAACTAAGAGGTGTAAATACACAAGGACTAACGGAACTGAAAACACATAGGGGAGGAACACAGGTAAAACTAGTGGCGGGAAAACAGAACAAAGGAGCACATGATCATAACAGAAGCACAACGAAGAAGACAAGAGCACATGGAACATACACAGGACAACACAGGACCTGACATACACTCTTTTATTTATAATTTTTTTATTAATTTATTAATTTTTTTATATTTTTTATTTCTATGCATTTAAACAAACAGTTATATTAAACCATTATATTAATTTAAATAAGAGTTTGATCATACAATGTCTTTAGGTATAGAAAAATGTAAAAATACATTGAGTTGTGGAGTTGTAAATGATTTATTGGATAAAAATGTCAAACTACAAAATTTCAACTAAATGTAGGAAAGCAAGTGAGTGAGGTTATGGGACAATGATCTACATTAATATTTGCTGTAGTTACGGTTGTGCTTGTTGATCCACAAGTGCTTCAGGTTTGGCTCATTCTGGAAGCATTCAAGCAGCATCTGTCTTTTGCTTCAGTCTTTCTCCTTCTTCTCATTGCTCTTAATCTTCTTCTATACTTCTCTTTTTTGCCTTTGGGCCTTCCTTGATATTCCATGTTGGGTCTGATCCTTGGAACAATCAGGAGATGGCACACAAAGCATAATGATGAGCACTTTCGTGTCCTTCTATTTCATCACCCAAAGGTCCTTGCATGGTCTCAGAGTCTGCCATTTCACTGGAGTCAACCGTCTCTGCTTCATTTCAGCCTCCAGTAGTCTGGGCCGTTCAGACAGGTTTGTATGACCTTAGCCTTGTACTGCTCACTGGTTCCCCTCATCCTCTGTGTCATCCAGCATAAGGTCGGCACATTCAAACTTAAAGCATTAGTTCACCCAAACCTAAAAATCTACTCACTATTTACACACCTTCAAGTGGTTACAAACCTTTATGATTGTCTTTTTTTCTGTTTAACTCAAATGAAGATATTATGAATGTTAGAAACTAACCACTGACTTCTATATCATTTGATTCACTACTATAAGAGTCAATGGCAGCAATTTCAAACACAACCACTAGCCCCTTTCACACACACAGACCTTTCTGGAAAATTACCGGCAATTTTGTCGTGTGTATGTCTGTATGTGTGAACAGGCCCTTTTTGAACGTTCTGGCTATTTTCCGGAAGGAGAAGTTGTAACATTACCGGTAATTTGCCGCAATGCTGTGCTGTGTGAACGCAGAAGGAAGATTGCCGGAAAGAGTGCGTTCACGTCTACAACGCGCTGACATCAGACGTCTACATTAGCCAATCAGAACACTCAGGCGCATTCACATCCACACTGTGTATGAAGATAAAAGCCTTTGAATATTTTTCCAGACACATTTAGCTGTTAGATGTTAGTCACAAAGCGTTTCTATGTGCCTTCCTAATGCCAACTGTGTAAAGAATTATCGATAAGATGCTTATTATAAGCCTTTGTTTGTTTACCTTCAAGCTCTGCTTCCTTCAGTTGCGTGACGTGTCGCGCTTGCACGTGAAGCAGCCAGTAAGTGCCAGCACACACACATATTATGTACATCTCGACATGCGAAAGTGTTTATATGTTTTCATCGAAGTTTTTCACAAAACTGATCCATCCACAGAGTTTGTAATTTAGTCAATTGTTTACAAATACAAGCACAGCCGTTTAGTAGTCATTTCTGGGTAATGATGTCTGAATTTAGTGGTATTTTGGAATGGATGTGTGAATGGTCTTTTCTGGAAAAAATACTGTAACGTCCTCGCGTGTGTGAACAGCAATTTTTTTTAATTTACCGATAAAGTCGTTCCGGAAATTTTCTGGATATTTACCGGTATCACTGTGTGAAAGGGGCTATTGACTTCCATAGTAGTGATATATGGAAGTCAGTGACTGCATTTGAAATCACATAATTCACTACTATTGAGAACCGAAAAGAATGTTTGAATTTATAGTATTTGAAAAGCTGTAGGCGAGAAGTACCTACTACTTCTGAAGTTCGGAAGTACGCATCCAATAACCACACTATGCTATCGCATGATGCCATGTGAGAGTTTTCCTGAATGGAAGAGAAGTGACACAACTGACTCAGGTAGGTCATGTGATAATGACAAATGGCAGATGTACGTCTGAATTCCATCCATACGACTCACATTCATACTATATAGAACACATTTATAATTGTCATGTAGTAAATTAAAATTTAGAACCTACTAGGCATGGGACGATAACCGTTTTCAAGGTATACTGCGGTTTGGAAAAGTCAAGGTTTTAATACCGCCTAAATTTTCTGTAAAACCGCTCCTAATAATAGATTTTAGAGCCGTAATCACAATAGTGATACTGTAAAACCCTGATATTTTTAATCCAAGGTTAACATACCGTCAGAATCTTATACCAGCTCATGCCTAGTACCTACTCAACTAGTAGGCAATTTCGGATGTATTCAATAATTACCAGTTTTAAGAATCTTTCAAAATAACATATTTTGTGTTAAACAGAAGAAAGAAACAAGTGAATGTGACAAGTGAATGAAGAAAATGACGAATTTCAGTTTAAGTAGGTCACACGGTGTACTCCACATACATACTTTACCATGCTGGGAGGACACACTTGTCATTAGGCTCGGAGGGACCACCAGTCATTTGGGAAGATGAACTTGGGAAGATGAGAAAAAATCAGGTTTTCAGGTGCTAAAGTGGGCTGTGGGGGAACTGCCAATGGTTTGAAAGGAGAACATGCTAGGGATGACATTTCCTCAGGTACTGGAGCTGTATTCTGAGGAATTGAAGATGGTTTTGGCACTGGTTAAGACCAAAACGAGATGTTAAGAGACATGTGGAAGCTCTGGTAGATCTCTGTCTTGGCCTCAGGAAAGAAGGTCTGGCAGGAGTTTGTTGAGGTTTGACATCCAGTAGTCCTCAGTTTTCTCTCCTTCCTTTTCTCTTTTCCAGCTTTTCTATTCTCTCTCTTCCTTTTTCCAATAGCTTGTTTAATTTCCCACATAGAAATCTGATATATCCTGGAATATATGCAAATTGCATTTATGGCATCATTTATGGCAAGTCAGGGGTGTCCAAACTCGGTCCTGGAGGGCCGGTGTCCTGCAGATTTTAGCTCCAACTTGCCTCAACACACCTGCACAGATGTTTCTAGAAAGCCTAGTAAGTGCTTGATTAGCTAACCCAGGTGTGTCTGATTGGGGTTGGAACTAAACTTTGCAGGACACCGGCCCTCCAGGACCGAGCTTGGACATGCCTGGCATAAGTTCATATTTGGATTTCATTCATTCATTCATTCATTCATTCATTCATTCATTTTCCTTCAACTTAGTCCCTTACTTATTTGGGGTCACCGAAGCAGAAGGAAACTCTAACTATTCTGGCATATGTTTAACACAGCAGATGTCCTTGGATGATGACCAGCTGCAACCCAGTACTGGGAAACACCCATACTTTCACACACATGCATACACTATAGGGTTAATTTTGTTTATCCAATTCACCTAAAGCGCATGTCTTTGGACTGTGGTGATAAACTGGAGCACCCCAAGGAAAATGCCACAGAAATGCCAACCGGGACTCGAACCAGCAACCTTCTTGTTGTGAGGCAACAGTGCTAACCACTGAGCCACTGTGCTGTATTTTGGGATTTCAAAAATATATATATAATATGTGTCATATATGCAAGGTATTTTTTAAAATATTCCAAAAATGGTTACTTACATGTATATTTATTCCACCATTATCCACCCCATCCTCAGACCATTGAAGAAGCCTGACAGAGTTGATTACTCAATAGTATCTGGATGCAGCCTTTACGATGCAAGCTGAGATTGCATCCCTCGGAGATGCAATGTCAGACACAATGCACTCAATGGAGCTAGTGACGTCACTGACGGGTAGGGTGAGGGTGGGGTTAGGTGAGCCCATTCAAAAGCATTTTATGCAGCACAGATTGCATCACCAAGTCTCCAGCCAGACCCCTTTCCGATTACTAGAAAGCACTTCTGTTTCAGCATTGAGTATTAATCACACACATTTCTGCTAAGCTTATGAACACAATGGTCAATCAGATTCTTTTACACTCAAATTATTAACAAATTATCAAACAGTAAAAGTATTTAAATTAAAATGTTCACAAATTCCATATTCTCAAATATCTTAAGGCTAAAAGTAGCTCTCATTTTCTAATTGAGGGCAAAGTTTTTAAAATAATGGGTGTGTCAGTGGTAAACTAAGGGCTCTAATTTTTTATGCTTTAAAAATATTTCACAAAGTGTTTTAGGAATGTCCTAAATTAGTGAAATGTTAGTCACAGTAAAGAGAACTCCTAAGTCACCAAGAGCAAACAACAAGCTATCCTAAAATGGCTGTTGCAGGCTAATTTTACTTGTATACAAACCATGTTTAAATGTAAAAATGTGTATATTTTTTAATATTTTACACACAAAAATATATTTACACAAATATTTCTTTTGTAAATACATATTTGGCCATTATATATTGGCCATTCATTCAAAAAAAAGTATTCATAGCACTTTACATTTTTCACTTTTTTTTTTCATGTTACAGCCTTATTCCAAAATGGATTCAATTAATTTTTTCCTCAAAATTCTACACACAATACCCCCCAATTACAGCCTCAAGTCTTTTTGAATATGATGCCAAAAGCTTGACACACCTGTCTTTGGGAATTTTTGCCCATTTCCTCTTTGCAGTACCTCTCAAGCTCTATCAGGTTGAATGGGAAGCGACGGTGTACAGTCATTTTCAGATCTCTCCAGAAATGTTCAATAGGATTTAGGTCTGGGCTTTGGCTGGGCATCTCAAAGACATTCACAGAGTTGTTGTGAAGCCACTCCATTGATAATTTGGTGGACGAAAGTGAGCGGGGCGGGGGTGTCGCAGACGACAGAGAAGAGGGTTGGGGAGTCGCGAAAGAAAGCGAAAGTGAACAGCGGACGGGGAAGAAGGGCGGTTGAGGAGGGGGATCTGTAAAATGAGGTGCCGGATCAGATTTCAGAGGTGCCGGATCCGGCACAAATTAAGCCCTGCCGACGCCCCAGTCTGAGGTCAGGAGCACTCTGAAGCAGGTTTTAATGTGCCTGGTTTTCTCCAAACGTAACGCCTGGCATTCACTCCAAAGAGTTCAATTTTGGACTCATCAGACCAGAGAATTGTGTTTCTTATGGTCTGAGAGTCCTTCAGATGCCTTTTGGCAAATTCCAGGCGGGAGTGGCTTCTGTCTGGCCGCTCTACCATACAGGCCTGATTGGTGGATTGCTGCATAGATGGTTGTCCTTCTGTAAGGTTCTCCTCTCTCCACAGAAGAACGCTGGAGCTCAGACAGAGTGACCATAGGGTTATTGATCACCTCCCTGACTAAGGCCCTTCTCCCCCGATCACTTAGCTTAGATGGCCGGCCAGCTCTAGGAAGAGTCCTGGTGGTTCCAAACATCTTCCACTTACGGATGATGGAGGCCACTGTGCTCATTGGAACTTTCAGAGCAGCAGAAATTTTTCTGTAACCTTCCCCAGCCTTGGGCCTCGAGACAATCCTGTCTCGGAGGTCAACAGACAATTCCTTTGTCTTTAAGCTTGGTTTGTGCTTGACATGCACTATAAACCCTGGGACCTTATATAGACAGGTGTATGCCTTTTCAAATCATGTACAATCAACTGAATTTACCACAGGTGAACTCCAATTAGGCTGCTAAAACATCTCAAGAATGACCAGTGGAAACAGAATGTACCTGAGCTTAATTTAGAGCTTCATGCAAAGGCTGAATCTTTTTTCACATTGTCATTATGGGATATGTGTGTGGAATAAATTAATTTAATCCATTTTGGAATAAGGCTGTAGGGGGTCACTACAGCAAAATGAACTACCAACTTATCCAGAGCCACCGTGTCACCCCTATATTTGTTTTTTGTTTTGTTTTGTTTTGTTTTGTTTTGTTTTGTTTTGTTTTGTTTTGTTTTGTTTTGTTTTGTTTTGTTTTGTTTTGTTTTGTTTTGTTTTGTTTTGTTTTTTTTGTTTGTGTTTAATGTGGCAATATTTTTCTTCATTTAAAAAAATAAAATAGAAATAGAAAGCTTTATTTAACATAATATCTCACACTCTATGTATAGTTTACATGTATTAGTTTATTTCTGAAAAGAGACTACACCCCTCCCCATATCAAACGATCACAATGTTTGTTGTTAGTAATCATGCTGACAGCATCCATGTCAATGAAGTCAACCTCTCCCTTACACCCTTAGCAATATGTTTGTCTCTGTTATCCTGGCTTTCTTAATTCTACTTCAGTTATCTTATATCAGTTATTGTTCTTTGTACAGTATTTGTGTTAGTTCATATAACTTGTAAGCTTTAACTTGATAAACTTTATTCACCTTATTCTTTGCGTACGAGCAGTCGCAGCCATTTGAATCTTTTTGGTTCAAGACTTCCGATCTTATTCACTTCCATTCATTTTTAGACATTACAAACAGCTTGTTATGCTTCTTGATGTTGCAAACTGATATTTTCTTATTATACGGTTCTGCTTCGTCTGTATAATAATGCAAACACTTGTTTGTAGAGCAAGTAGTTTGATCATTTTCTGAGGTTTATTATTCATAGTCATTCTCCCATAGCCATCTGAAGTTCTACAATTGGAATTGGTACTTAGCAAATTGATACTCAGTATGGGCTGCAAAGGTCCTGATTGCAGCATATAATGGAAATTAAAAAGTCATATCAAATAATGCAATTCATAAGAGGGTGCATGCAAAAACAGCTTTCCCAGCCTTCTGTGGAGTTCTTTCCTCACAGATTTTGTATCAAATTGCTTTTAACTTCAGTTCCTACTTGGTGATGCAAACCATAATAAACAGACACTGTTGATAACCCGAGTTCCTTTTCCAGAGAAATCCTGTCCACTCTGATTTTGCCTCGTTCTGCTTAGAAATTCAGTTCCTACTCGCTGATGCAAACCCTCATAAACAGACAATGTTGATGACCAGAGTTCCTTTTCCACAGAAATCCCAGCCAGTCTGCTTTTCTACTTTGTTTTTGAAAACATTACAAGAATGCTGCTCCACCCCGCAATGGGATATGTGAGAAAAGGCACCCTGTGTTAGTCCCGGTGGACTGAAATTGGTCTGATTCGCAGAGAGACTACTGATGCTTTTTTCAGACCAGGACTTGAGAAACAACATGAGAGGATGCAGCGGTGTTTCATCTGCTCTGCTCCATCCATACACTCTCCGTCTGTCCTCTCAACTCAACTCATGCAGAAACACTGCTGGAATCTGCAAAGAACAATTTATGATGGTGCCATGATTTAGAGCTTAATCAGAAACCATGTAAACGGACAGATGCGTCTGGAGACCCACACCGCTATAAGTGATTTTGTGTGATGAGTGAATGCATTAGGACACAAGCTATACTGCATTTACGTTCACCGGTCTTCAGCTAAATTTAGACGCAGATGTTCCGCTTTTAAGAGTTCAGGCGGTTTCATATGATAGTGATAAATGCCTGATGGGATTATGCTTAAATATTGATTCCATCCGTTGTTGAAGAGGAGCAGACATTCAATTCTAGGGCTGTTTTTGTCTTCCGCTGCTCCACAGGAGGACAGATCAATCATAGTGCTTCAGTGATCAGTGGCAAACACTGAGAGAGTCAAGTGATGTCAGCGGCCTCTGACACTCTTTAACCTTTCCTTAGAAAACAGAGGAGTTTAGTTTAAATATATAACTCTCTACATGCTTTGACTGAATGCTCTGGTTTTATATTTAGTACAATGTAGGAAATATTTAGGTTTGGTTATTTTTTGTATTCTGCTTTAAGACAAAAAAAAGCTAGATTTATTTGTCAAAATACTGTAAAACTATCAATTTTTAAATGCTAATATTTAAATTATTCTGTAAATATATATATATATATATATATATATATATATATATATATATATATATATATATATATACCATACATGTCCAACTGCTTGTTAACGCAAATTTCTAATCAGCCAATCACATGGCAACAACTCAATGCATTTAGGCATGTAGACATGGTCAAATGATCTGCTGCACGTCAAAACCGAGCATCAGAATAAAAAGAAAGGTGATGGGCTGGTCTGAGTATTTCAGAAACTGCTGATCTACTGGGATTTTCACACAAAACCATCTCTAGGGTTTACAGAGAACGGTGCAGAGAAAGTGTCCAGTGAGTGGCAGATCTGTGGGCGCAAATGCCTTGTTGATGACAGAGGTCAGAGGAGAATGGCCAGACTGGTTCCAGCTGATAGAAAGGCAACAGCAACTCAAATAACCACTCGTTGCAACTGAGGTATGCAGTAGAGCATCTTTGAACGCACAACACGTCGAACCGTATGGCAGAAGGTGTACAGCAGCAGAAGACCACACCGGGTGCCACTCCTGTCAGATATGAACAGGAAACTGAGGCTACAATTTACACAGGCTCACGAAAATTGGACAATAGAAGATTGGAAAAACGTTGCCTAGTTTGATGAGCCTCAATTTTTGCTGTGACATTCGGATGGTAGGGTCAGAATTTGGCATCAACAACATGAAAGCATGGATCAATCCTGCCTTGTATCAACAGCTCAGGCTGGTGGTGGTGGTGTAATGGTGTGGGGGATGTTTTCTTGTCACACTTTGGGCGCATTAGTACCAATTGAGCATTGTGTAAAAACTACAGCTTACCTGAGTATTGTTGCCTTTATGACCACAGTGTACCCATCTTCTCATGGCTACTTCCAGCAGGATAACACGCCATGTCATAAAATGTGAACCATCTCCGACTGGTTTCTTAAACATGACAATGAGTTCACTGTACTCAAATGGCCTCCACAGTCACCAGAGCTCAATCCAAGAGAGCATATTTGTGATGTGGTGGAATCATGGATATGCAGCCGACAAATCTGAAGCAACTGAGTCATGCTTTCATGTCAAAAATCTCTGAGGAATATTTCCAGTACTTAGTAGAATCTATACCATGGATACTTTGGATACTTTGAGTAATAATTACAACAGATACTTTTACTCTACTTCCACTACATTTTTAGACAAGTAATGGTACTTTTACTTAAGTTTGATTTTTTAGTACTCTTTCCACCACTGTATATACTATTCATTGCCTTTTAATAATATTATATTAGATATTTTTTCTATTGGAAGTTAAGAGGTTGCTGAGTGTTTACTGGTGTAGTGTTAGTAATATCATAAAATTATATTCATAAAAAATATGTTTTAACATGCTGATTTAATCTTCTTTATTTTAGAAATTAGAAATAAGCATGCTTGGTTGATGTAAAAATCAGCAAACCAAGGTTCGTTCTTACTTCTTTTTTTATGACAATTTTAAAGTGACCTAAACTTTAACTGGAGGGCCGGAAATCTCTCAGATTTTCATTTTGGACTGAACTGCCACTTTAAGTGGCATAAAAATGGATGTTTTGGATTCAGTAGGTTTTAAAGAGCTCCTATTTTTGGTTTTGGAGGTCTCTAACAACAGGCTGACACTTTCATTCTCTGATAATATGCATTTATTTTTACCTAATCATCCCAACAACTCCCATATGATTTGTTCAGTGATTCATTTGTTCCCAAACCAGATGCTAATCTGCGCTGATTTGGTCCGATGACCCAGTCTGTTGCAATTGGTCGACTGCATTCAGCGTGAGACAAAGAGAATCGCTCACCATGGCTTATCAACATTGAAGTAGTCAGAGTGCAGATTGTATGTGTGAGCCCTATGCAGGAGTGCATGAAAGCAATGCAGTTTAAACACCAGCGTATTGCTTCACTCTTAACCATAACACACATTCAGTAATAATCCACAAAGCGGCAAAAGCTGAACTTTTTTGAAACTTGACCGCCACACGTGTGTAGGACCAGCTGACGATGGCCATAGCAATGACAAATGCCAGAGGATCACGAGCTCACAAACACGTTTAAACCCGTAAAGAAAGCACCACGCGCCATGTTTTCAACATGGTTTTAGATGCGATATGAGAATATAAAGAGTTAACCAGATACACCACAAGACACGTTTTGCAAGCTAGAGAAAACAAGGAGGCAACCATTTTAATTGCACTTAATTACACTTGTGAAATAGAGGAAGAAACTGATCCATGAACATCATATATCAATAGTCTTTTCTGATCCTTCCTTTAACAAACAGACAACGAATCCCCCATTGTAAGCATGTAGATTGCTGAAAAAGGACAGGAACACAGCACAAGGCTGAGGGCTATAATGCTGAGGTATTTATGCAAAAATAAACCTCAACCACTGACTCTTACACCCTCATCTTCGGGTATGGAAAGTAACACTAAATTTCCCTCACACTTGAGAGCACAGCGTCTTTGCGACATGATTCAACGGGGATCTGCTACAGTGCTTGTCTTCCTCTTTTTCTTTGCTACAGTGTTTGTGGGCGAGGGTTTCAATTTTCCTGGGTCTGCGCACACAACAAATGGGTGGAGCTTGAGTTCCGTATCAATGTCACGCCGAAAAGGCTAAAGACTCGTTACCCAGACGATTCATTTAATCCACTCTGAGTCGACTCTTTTATAGATGAATCTATAGTTTTAAACACGGTGCGCTTTCAGATTTAAGCCTTAGCTGGATGTTTCACTTTACTTAGAGCTGTGTTACACACTACAGAGAGAGTCATTTTCAAAAACCCATAATAGGGGCTCTTTAAATGGAAGTGGTTTTAAATAATAAGCGAGTGATCCTCTGGCCCAATACTCCCTCACACTCACCCCAGTCAAATCATGCTTATTGTCATGTGATTCATGTAGCATTTATGACTCAAGTGATTATCTCAAAATATTGTGTGACTGCAAATAAAGATGGCAGATTAGCAGATGGCAGATTATAAACTGCGTACTTCAGGGACCAATCGAGCACCTGTCATTCAGTAAATGGGATTGTTTACAGATAGCAATTTTCCTTGAGGGTCAACCCAAAGCACTCCATTATTTGTTGAAAACACACTTAATGAGCATTGCCAGTATGTTCGGATAATTGTGTGCTTTGCCCACAGCTTGAAGTCACGAGCTGGCTTTGTTTGAAAAGTCTCCATGTCACCTCATCTAAGATAAACGCTGATAGCTGGGAGTGTGTTGCTTTGATTGTGCTCAGCTGTGTGGGACGTCCTGTATGGTGCCCTGTTTCCACCAGCTCCAAACGCCTACAGGAGGACTTGGATTCTGTCCATTGCTCTCCATTTAGGAGATCACAGGAGAAAACAGTATGCTTAAGCATTAAATAGTTGGCTTTTGAGGAAAAGTGAAAACAGCTGGCAGGCTCTGGATGTCAGCGCAGCTAATATGGATGACAGATAAGTACGAGCTTTAGCGAATAGAGAATACGTTTACTCGCAGAAGCAGACACGCTGCTGCTTTTTTGCCCAGTGGGTGAAGGTTTTTATGGAGATCATTTGTTATATCAGTAGTATTTAAAAGCGTCAGCTTAATGACAAAGTTATTGCCATAGAAATCCACACAGGAGCTGCTGCTATATCTAAAAGCATTTACATTTCATATAATTTCTGTAAGTTCTGTTACCAACTTGTGGTTTTCTCACTTTTTGATTTAGATAAAAAATGTGATGATTTTTTTCCCTACAGATAGATCATATTAGTCAAAAAATACACTAAAAATTCCCATTTAAACTGGCAAGGAGTTTAATACATAAAAATGTTGTTTTGGGCAGACAAGTTGTCTTAATGTAAAGGTTGAAATTGTAGTAAAATAATATTTATTAACTATTTATTTAAATGTGTGTATTCATGTTGTGTGCATATACACTACCTGACGAAACTCTTGTCGCCTATTAAAGTTTTAGAAACAGCAAATAATAACTTGACTTCTAGTTGAACATTTAGTATCAGAAGTGGCTTATATGAAAGGCAAAGGCCTATAGATTACGCTTATTTTACCAAAATAAAATATGATCATGCCTTAATTTTTAATTATTTAAATTAGGACAGTAAGGTCTGACTTTGCTTAGAAAAAAGTCGTGTCACTTAACAGAAATGATGTACAGTATAGAATAAAAAGTCATGGTGGAGTCAAGCGGCAACCTCCCGCTCTCTCTCGGGAAGCCAATACGGAAGTAACTGAAACTGCAATTCATCAAAATTCCGCTAGTCCTGGCTCCATAATAGAGCAAGTTGCAATTGAGCCCACTGTTAGAATGGCCAATTTTACAACAGAAAAAAAGGTGTTTACAGCCTGGGACAAAGAACGATTTTGGTTCATATAGCTAATATTACCCTCCATGACAACTGTGAGGGGGGTGAATTTTTTTATAACTCATCCATTTCCTTTATATTAGGTTATATTAAGTTTGCATAATTAAGGGCGTGGCCACTTGAGTGACAGCTAGGTCTCGCTGGTCGCCGTCACTTCACCTCAGCTGAATCCGGCAGATTAGCCATTGATCTCGGCATATTCATCGTATTTTTGTTCTATTTTATGTGGCTTTACACAGTCAGCTGCCTTTTGGACTTATTTCTTACAATTATCAGATAATATGGGATGCTGTGTGCACTTAATTGTGCTCACAAACCATTCACGTGGCCTCCGTTTCCCATGTGAGTAAAGTTATATACTTGTATACCATCTCTATAAATGTATTTGTTTTTTTTAAGATCATTTATCATTAATATTTTATTTTAGACCCGTAAAGCACTCCAGAATGTGCCAGATTGATTAGCTGTAGGCTCTAGAACAGTCACCTGAAGCGTTATCATACAGTGTTATGCTGGAGTTCATCAATAGTCTTGCATTTACTAACACACACTATATCTGAAGTGTTTGGAAGTAATTCGCGTTTTCCTCCTGTAGAAAAACGTCATAAGAGCAATGTTTAGTGGCTCAATGTATTACTACAGTGTTTTTGAAAGTCTAACCACTTTATTGATATAGTGTACAGTCAAGCACATGTGGTCAGAACACAAACGAGCCGCAGGTAATAAAGTTTCAAGTGTTTCTCCCACAGTTAAGTCTGTCTGCTAGGTCTAAGCAAAGTGCCAGCAGGCGTTTGTAGCTCCGCCCACTCTCCGCCTCTTTGCCCTTATTTGGTATCCCGCCGTGGGTGCGATGACGCGCGAACAAAATGGCGACGGTTGGCCGCGCCTACTAGTAGCTTCTTTTGCAGTGTTCAGAAACCTATGGGTGACGTCACGGATGCTCCGTCCATATATTTTACAGTCTATGGGTGGAGTGGAAAAAGAGTTGGATGACTACATCCTTACATATCTGCAATGACTCAAATAACTTATTAATAAAGTCATCTGGAATGGCAAAGAAAGCATTCATGCAGGACTTCCAGAGTTCATCAACATTCCTTGGATTCATCTTCAATGCCTCCTCCTACATTTTACCTCAGACATGCTCAATAATGTTCATATCTGATGACTGGGCTGGCCAATCCTGGAGCACCTTGACCTTCTTTGCTTTCAGAAACTTTGATGTGGAGGCTGAAGTATGAGGAGCGCTATCCTGCTGAAGAATTTGCCCTCTCCTGTGGTTTGTAATGAAATGGGCAGCACAAATGTCTTGATACATCAGGCTGTTGATGTTGCCATCCACTCTACAAATCTCTCGCAAGCCCCCATATTGAGTGTAACCCCAAACCATGATTTTCCTTCACCAAACTTGACTGATTTCTGTGAGATGTGGGTTCCAATAGGTATTTTGCAGTATGTGTGATTATTAAGAGTTCAACAGATGATTCATCAGAACAATCCACCTTCTGACACTTTTCCAAATGATCAACAAGAAGTCAAATAGAATATGCACACATAGGATTTATACAGTTGAAGTCAGAATTATTAGCCCCCCTGAATTATTAGCCCCCCTTTAATATATATATATATATATATATATATATATATATATATATATATATATATATATATATATATATATATATATATATATAATATATATATATATATATATATATATATATATATTTTCACAATATGTCTGATAATATTTTTTTCTTCTGGGGAAAAAACTTGTTTGTTTTATTTACTAGAATAAAAGCAGTTTTAAATTTTTTTAAATCCATTTTAAGGTCAAAATTATTAGCTCCTTTAAGCTATATATTTTTTCGATAGTCTACAGAACAAACCATTGTTATACAGTGACTTGGCTAATTACCCTAGTTAACCTAATTAACCTAGTTAAGCCTTTAAATGTCACTTTAAGCTGTATAGGAGTGTCTTGAAAAATATCTATTAATTATTAATCACTGTCATCATGGCAAAGATAAAATAAATCAGTTATTAGAAATGAGTTATTAAAACTATTATGTTTAGAAATGTGTTGAAAAAAAAATCTTCTCTCCATTAAACAGAAATTGGGGAAAAAAATAATCAGGGGGGCTAATAATTCAGGGGGTCTAATAATTCTGACTTCAACTGTATGTGTGTGTGTGTGTGTGTATATTATAAGCATTGCATTTTGTATGTTTAAAATTTGAAGAGATTATATTTTACATGGTGTTAAAGTTATTTAATAAATAGTTTTAATTAGATTTTTTTGAAAACACTAAGCCCTTAAATGTTAGACCACCCCTTTTGAGTAGGTGTTTGGTCTTTCACTTTAACCGCTTTTGTCTCTTTCAAGCAGCTACTTTGAGTCCAATGAAAGCAGGAGCCACATGTGTGGTCTGTGTTGTTCTCTTGTTTCTCAAAATATGTCAGTCACACTGAAGCAAAAAGGAGCAATGTTATGACAGGGTTTGACAGGGGCGGCAGCATCATGGACTGGGAACATGCTCGGACTGTTAATATTAGTACAGCCTTCTTTAAAAGCTTACGCCAGAGTGTTTGGAAAACAGCGTGGATGTGTTTTGATACTCAACAGACAAGCTTTACTCAATTACACTCATCTCTAAAATTGACTCGTTGACCATGTTTATGATAACAATATATATTTACATGCATGGGAAATGCTGTCCTTTTTCTCTAAGGACATAACGTGTTTGCAAATTCCTTTTCAGTGTGACCGAGGACTTGACGATGACAGGTTTCTTCTTCAGGTTCTTCTCTAGACTATACAAAGCAGCTTACTGGTCCACCAGTGGCATGTTTTCAGCAGGTATTGTAGAAAATCAAAAGTAACCATTATGTGAACACTCTGAAGTGTGTTGGTAATTTGTACTCCCAAATGTGAAGTTTCCATGTGTGATGAGACCATTGACCTCGAAATAGCAGCTACTGTGATTTCAGAAAGAAACACCTGGAGTGACTTTAGAGTGAAATGATTATAGAATATTTTGTCAAAAAATATGGTTTCCCACCATGCATACTATATGTGAGATTTGAAAAAGTGTGTCCTATATGTGTATATATATATATATATATATATATATATATATATATATATATATATATATATATATATATATATATATATATATATATATATATATATATATATATACAGTGCAGTCAGGAACATATATATTGGGACATCAACCAGGGGCGCAACTAAACATTTACAGAGGCGTATGCGGGTTCAAGTTCAAATTGTACTGTATGTATGATTTAATAGTTTATTTTGCTGAAAATGTAAAAAATCTAAACAGTTACATCTACATGAACACTTTAAACTTGGCTGTGTGACTGCATATTATTGTGTTAAATGATTTTGAATTAAAACGTGTGTGCCAATGTCATGATTACCAGCGACCTAACCACCAGAGGTCGCTGGTAAACACTCACATTCACATGGACTACATCTTATGAACTACAAATTCAGTCATGCCACACACACACACCTGCTCCAAACGCCGCCGCCTCCTGAGCTTCCTGAATGGCCGCCTGAGTTTCCTGAATGGACGCCGACCGCGCGGGGCCGCGTAACTAGTTAGCATGCCAGAGTCTCGTTCGTTATCGGAATAAACCAGACAAATCGCTCCACCAACTACGAACGGCCATGCACCACCACCCACAGAATCGAGAAAGAGCCGTCAATCCTTTCCGTGTCCGGTTTATTCCGATAACGAACGAGACTCTGGCATGCTAACTAGTTACGCGGCCCCGCGCGGTCGGCGTCCATTCAGGAAACTCAGGCGGCCATTCAGGAAGCTCAGGAGGCGGCGGCGTTTGGAGCAGGTGTGTGTGTGTGGCATGACTGAATTTGTAGTTCATAAGATGTAGTCCATGTGAATGTGAGTGTTTACCAGCGACCTCTGGTGGTTAGATCGCTGGTAATCATGACAGCCAACGTATGCAACTCATGGTATAATTTTTTATACAATATTGTACTTTATGTAATCTTGTATTTATATTGAAATAAATATATTTCACATTTAATATATACATTTTTAATATTCATCTCTTTTTCAACAATGTAAAATGTAACATTTCATCTCAATGTTGGCGACGCAGTGGGTAGCACGATCGCCTCACAACAAGAATTTAAAAGAATTGTAAAGGAATTGCTAAATCATCACATTCTCAATTTTGTGTGGTGCGGCATTATTGTGTCGACTCTGATTTTGTGAGATTTTGTCTATCTGGTCCTTCCCGCTGTCAATGGAGCAGTCCGGCGAAATGACAAAGAAAGCTGATCCTGATTGGTCCTCATGTGTGCATTAAAATGCTGATTGGCTCACAGAAAGAACCTTATAGAGCCAAGCTAGAGTTCAACTTTGTAAATAAACCGTTTTTGTTTTTTAAATAAAAGTCTTAAAATGTAAACAACTTATAAAAAAAAAATCACATAATGTAAATATGATGTCATTTAATAAGAATATGTGAATAATTCAATTTTGACTAAAATGTCAGATAGAAGCTTATAATTCTATGGTGACGAAATAATGAAATAACTATATGCTCATGCTTAGTAAATGATTCATAGTGTGTAGTTATTATAAAGTGTTACCAATGAGTTTTACTATTGGGTTTTATTTGCCTAAAATGAATTGAAATAACACAACTCAAACCACGATCACCAGCGATCGTAACTCCCTAGATCGCTGGTTTGCACATAAGGACTACAAATCTGCTTGTAAATGAACTACATATTCAATCATGCCACACACACACGCACACCTGCTCCAAGTCTCTAATGATTACACTCACACCACCTGAGGATTGTCAAAGACTGATTACAAACACCATTTAAGCAGCACACACACTCATTCACATTGCTGAGTCCTGTTATCTGTAAAGTGACATTTCAACGCGGTTTCCTTAGTCTTGTTTCTCTGTGTTTTGACCTTTGCCAAGTTTGTCTTTTTTCCCTCTCTGCCGCCTGCCTTCCGACCTCTCACCTGATACTCTTACTACGATTCTGGATTGTCTATATACATCTGTTTGCACCCGTGTTGACCATTGCTTGCCTGACTGCCGAATAAACCTGCATGTGGATCCAAACCTCAGTTGTCTCTGTCACTCCCCGCGTTATAAAACAAGTGGGCATGCATTTCATAATTAAATTAAATCAATATTTTATTTTAATAAGTGAAGAATAGGCCATGTAAATTTAAATATCCAGGTATAAACATGGGGTGTGTATACAAAGCTGTTAACTTTAACAAAACTTAAAATATCCCAAAACCTGCCAAATATACTACATTATCTATGTTTTCTACACCTAACTTTAAGGCAGAGTATAAATAAATGAGCTAGAATACAGGAAAGTCTTTTAAAATACAACGTTTTGGATCATCTTTCAATCTATGTGTGTTGCTTTGGCTTCTGTTGGTTGAATAAATATAGCCAATATTTTGTGGAAAAAAAATAAACGTGTTCAGAAAAAGCAGACATAACTAGCCTTGCCAGGCCCACCCTAGACCAGCTCTAATGTTTCAATGTTTATGCACGAACACATCTGCTTCTCAAAGAGCCCCGCAGTCCACCTTTCAAATTCAGTGCAGATGTGAACTGTGTTTATAAGAGAAAAGGAGCATTTGAATTAAAGTGTTTTATGAGGGACTGTGGTCAGTTTCTAACCTTTCTCTGTCCTTGGCTCTTGCGGACACCTGTGGCTTTGGTGGAAGCAGGTCAGACTTCAAAAGAACCAACAGCCCTGAGACTTCAGCCGCTGCTGACGACTGTCCACTCTTATGAATATACTGTAAATAAATTTAGCATAAGTGACTATCATCTTCCAAAAATACTTAAATGATAGTTTGTGTAAAAATGAAAGGTCTGTCATCGTCAACCTGGCATGTCTTTCTTTGTTTTAGTAAACATAAAAGAAGCAATTTAAATAAAAGTTAATGTTTCTGTAAAAGGACAAGAAGAACTTTCCTAAACACTCGCACTATATTTAAAACTTCTAAAATCTCTCACACAATGCTAAATATTCAAGCATTAAAAAAAGGTTTTCATAGACTTTATGTAGACAAAATATAAGACAGAATTCTAATCTTTAAGAATCTTTTGACTCTGGCAATGTACAGTGCATCTGGAAAGTATTCATAGCGCTTCACTTTTTCCACATTTGTTTATGTTACAACCTTATTCCAAAATGGATTAAATTCATTTATTTCCTCAAAATTCTACACACAATACCACATAATGACAATGTGAATAAAAGATTTTTTGAAATTGTTGCAAATTTATTACTAATAAAAACCTGAAAGTCACATGTACATAAGTATTCACAGCCTTTGCTCAATACTTTGTTGATGCACCTTTGGCAGCAATTACAGCCTTAAGTCTTTTTGAATATGATGCCACAAGCTTGGTACACCTGTCTTTGGGAATTTTTGCCCATTCCTCTTTGCAGTACCTCTCAAGCTCTATCAGGTTGGATGGGAAGCGACGGTGTACAGCCATTTTCAGATCTCTCCAGAGATGTTCAATAGGATTTAGATCTGGGCTTTGGCTGGGCCACTTTAGGACATCCACAGAGTTGTTGTGAAGCCACTCCATTGATATTTTGGTGATGTGTTTTGGGTCATTGTCCTGCTGGAAGATGAACCGTCGCCACAGTCTGAGGTCAAGAGCACTCTGAAGCAGGTTTTCATTCAGGATGTCTCTGTTCATTGCTGCATTCATATTTCCCTCTATCCTGATTAGTCTTCCAGTTCCTGCTGCTGAAAAACATCCCCACAGCATGATGCTGCCACCACCATGCTTCACTATAGGGATAGTATTAGCCTGGTGATGAGCGGTGCCTGGTTTTCTCCAAACGTAACGCCTGGAATTCACTCCAAAGAGTTCAGTTTTAATTCAATTTAATTCACCTTTATTTGTATAGCGCTTTTACATTGTAGATTGTGTCAAAGCAGCTTCACATGAAAGATCTTAGTAAATTGAATCCGTGTCAGTTCAGTTTTCAGTGTTTAAGTTCAGTTCAGTTTAGCTCCGTTCAGTGTGGTTTAATAATCACAACTGAGCGTCCAAACCTTGAAGAGCAAATCCATTGATGCGCAGCTCTACAGAGCCCGAACCATGCAAGCCAGTGGCGACAGCGGCGAGGAAAAAGCTTTTCCTTCCAATTTTAGTGTCATCAGACTAGAGAATTTTGTTTCTTATGGTCTGAGAGTCCTTCAGATGCCTTTTGGCAAATTCCAGGCAGGAGTGGCTTCCGTCTGGCCACTCTACTGTACCATACATGCCTGATTGGTGGATTGCTGCACAGATGGTTGTCCTTCTGTAAGGTTCTCCTCTCTCCACAGAAGAACGTTGGAGCTCAGACAGAGTGATCATCGGGTTATTGATCACCTCCCTGACTAAGGCCAGCTCTAGGAAGAGTTTCACGTCTAAGGCTGTGAATACTTACAGTATGTACATGCGATTTTTCAGGTTTTTTATTTTTAAGAAATTTACAACAATTAAAAAAAATATTTTTTCACATTGTCATTATGGGGTATTGTGTGTAGAATTTTGAGGTAATAAATGAATTAAATGCATTTTTGGAATAAGGCTGTAACATAAAAAATGTGGAAAAAGTGAAGCGCTATGAATACATTCCGGATGCACTGTACAACAAGCTCTTGAGCTTACTGTGAATATCTGCTGTTAATCACTACAGTTCTCTAGCTAAACAACAATCAGTTTGTTCTGAAACAAAGGACAAACAGGAAATGTCTCTGAATTTCTCACACTAAATCATACGGCACTCTAACACAGCAGTTAAGAAGTGCAGATTACAAGTTGCCTTCCACACCAAACTGGACACTTGGGCGGTGGGCAGGTGATTTATGGCAGGTACCTCAGACCTCCCCCTCAAACCTGCTGACGTCTGTTATTACAATGTGATTCATTCTCCCTCCGACAAGTTGACCTGATGGTTTTAGCAGTCTTGCTGGGGTTGCAGGAGGAGCAGAGAGAGAGAGGAGGAACGAGAGCAGGAGGCGTCTAGAGAAAGGGTCTAGTGCTGGTGATAGGGTGAGACTGAGATAAGTAGTGTGCACTGTAAACGCACGTATTATTACCCTCAGCAGACTGCTAGATGACAGTAATCTGAATGATGGTGCCTCTAAGTGCTGAGTACTGTCGTTATATCCTTTTTTATTGTTCTAATGGTGAAGAGTGTCATTTGTTTTCTGTGAAAATACTTTTTTTACAGGGTATAAAGTAAAAAAAAATTATAACTAAACCATTTTGTTGTTGTTGTTGTTGTGGATATTGCTTCTATTACATGGTATAAAGTAAAAAGGTTAGAACTAAACCATTATGCTGTTGTTGTTGTTGTTGTTGTTGTTGTTGTTGTTGTTGTTGTTGTTGTTGTTGTGGATGTTGTTGTTTCTATTACATGGTATAAAGTAAAAAGGTTATAAATAAACCATTATGCTGTTGTTGTTGTTGTTGTTGCTGTTGTTGCTGTTGTTGTTGTTGTTGTTGTTGTTGTTGTTGTTGTTGTTGTTGTTGTTGTTGTTGTTGTTGTTGGTGGTGGTGGTGGTGGTGGTGTTGTTTCTATTACATGGTATAAAGTAAAAAGGTTATAACTAAACCGTTATGTTGTTGTTGTTGTTGTTGTTGGTGGTGTTGTTTTTAATACATGGTATAAAGTAAAAAGGTTATAACTAAACCATTATGTTGTTGTTGCTGTTGTTGTTGTTGTTGTTTTTGTTGTTGTCGTTGTTTTTGTTGTTGTTGTTGTTTCTATTACAGGGTATAAAGTAAAAAATTATAACTAAACCATTTTGTTGTTGTTGTTGTTGTTGTTGTTGTTGTTTCTATTACAGGGTATAAAGTAAAAAAATTATAACTAAACCATTTTGTTGTTGTTGTTGTTGTTGTTGTTGTTGTTGTTGTTGTTGTTGTTGTTGTTGTTGTTGTTGTTGTGGATGTTGTTGTTTCTATTACATGGTATAAAGTAAAAAGATTATAAATAAACCATTATGATGTTGTTGTTGTTGTTGTTGTTGTTGTTGTTGTTGTTGTTGTTGTTGGTGTTGTTTCTATTAAATGGTATAAAGTAAAACGGTTATAACTAAACCATTATGCTGTTGTTGTTGTTGTTGTTGTTGTCTCTATTACATGGTATAAAGTAAAATGTTTATAACTAAACCATTATGATGTTGTTGTTGTTGTTGTTGTTGTTGTTGTTGTTGTTGTTGTTTCTATTACATGGTATAAAGTAAAAAGATTAAAACTAAACCATTTTGTTGTTGTTGTTGTTTCTATAAACATATTGATACCAACATAGCAAAAAGAAAAAACAACTCTGAATCTAAAAACACTGAAATAATGAATTGGCCAAACCAGAGTCTTGATATAAACCTGATTGAAATTCTCTGGAAAAGTAATAATTAAGAAACCCACTATACAGTTCATTTTTACTGTGCCAACTTAATCTGTTTAAAGATAATAGCCACTTGATTTATATCAGATTTTTTCCCAAATACAAAAGACAAGATTTGTAAAATAATAATTATATTATAATAACGAGACCACACCATTATCAAAATCAACAGAGGGGTCAACCACACAGAAATACATTCTAACAGTTAAACTAAATAATTTTATAATATCATTCATTCATTTTCTTTCAGCTTACTTTCTTATTTATCAGGGGTCGCCACAGTGGAATGAACCGCCAACTACTCCAGCATATGTTTTACGCAGCCAATGCCCTTCCAGCCACAACCCATTAACGGGAAACACCCATACACTCTCACACTCATACACTATGGCCAATTTGTTTTAACCAATCCACCTATAGCGCATGTCTTTGGACTGTGGGGGAAACCGGAGCACCTTATAGTTATATACAATTTATAAATGCTACAATATTTTGCTTTTATAAATGCTACAATGCAATTTATAAATGCTACAATATGTACTTAAATTATATTGTCTATCATTTTTTTAATTATTATAATATTCTTATAAATGTGTCTAGGAAAAAGTGAGTGAGACATACAGGATTTACTGGCTGAATTTAAAAGTTCAATTCAATTCAATTCATGTTTATTTATATAGCACTTTTACAATGTAGTTCCCCTTCATATGGGAACTTCAACGTGTGTCTGTTATTAAACAGACTTTTGGGAGTGCTTTAGACGACCAATCACATCTGAAGATAAGAAAACGGGCCAATGAAATGCCAATTGAATTGGCGGAGCTTAGCTCCACAGCTGAAACTGATGAGCCAATTAGGGCTATATCAGTCGGCTGCTGGAGCCAGCTCATCAGAATTGTTGCTTCAGACCCGATCTGAGACTGAAGAACCCTTCTGCTGAGCTGACTTCCAACATTGAAGAAAGCATTATTCTCACCAGTGCGAGGGAAGACGTTCTAGCGGCGGTCGAGCTGGGTTTCCCGTCCCCTTGGCGTTTCGCTGGTGACCTGAAAGAGCAGTTTTTTAAAAGAGCAGAATTCCCTAAGAGAGCACACGGTCGTGCAGCGCGTCTTTTTAAAGATGTCGTTTCGACCGTGCGTTTCTGGATGCGGTGGTTTCCTCTCCCCGGATGACAGGCACGAGTACTGCGTCACATGCTTGGGGGTCCAACATGTTGATGCGGTGCTCGCGGACAGTTCTTGCCCGCATTGCGATGGCTTGACTGTTGCGCAACTGAGGTCGCGGCGAGCTCTTTTATTAGGGCAAGTCACCCCTGCTGCTCCCCGCCAAGCGGTTAGCACTCGGGCAGGCCTGAGGGTTACAGTGGGGGCTAATCCGTCGCCTTCGGGCCCGCGGACCCCTCGCTCCTCGTCAGTGCGCTCTGTTTCTGCTTCGAGTGTTAGCGCTGGTCCATCCTCTGGGTTGGCCGCGCTCTCATTAGATGACACCGGGGACGTGATGTCCTTCGCTGCATCGGAGGGCGGGCTGACATGCTCTGATGAAGATCCGGACCCCCTGCCACCCTCCGGGGTTATCAGTGAGGTTTCGGATCTGGAGTCGGACATGTTAGCCGTGTTATTCCGGGCTGCTTCGGCCGTGGGACTGGAGATGGCTTGTCCCCCAGAACCGCGGCCGGACCGCTTAGATGGGTGTTACGTGGGGGTGAAGAAGGCGAAGCCTTTTAGACCCCTCGTCCCCTTCTTCCCGGAGGTACACAGAGAGCTCACGCAGGCATGGAGGGCACATTTTTCTGCCCGGTCCTCGTGCGCTCCCGCTCTCACCTCCCTCGATGACGGAGCGGCCAGGGGTTATGAGGCGATTCCCCAGGCGGAGCGTGCTCTGTCCGCAGAGCTGCTCCACTCGGAGAGGTCCGCCCTCACTCCCTTCCAAAGCGTGCAGGTTATCTGAGTCTCTCACGGCCAGAGCCTGCACTGCTGCGGGCCAGGCCACCTCCGCTCTGCACGCTATGGCCACCTATCAACGCTACCAAGCCGAGAAGCTGGCCAAGATGCAGGAGGGCGGTTCTCCCCCAGGCTTGCTGCATGAGCTCCGCACGGCAACCGATTATGCTCTCATGACTATTAAATCGGCTGCTCGTGCCCTGGGGAAGACGATGGCCACATTAGTGGTCCAGGAATGCCACCCCTGGCTGAGCTTGGCTATATGAGAGACGTTGACAAAGCTTGCTTTCTTAACGCTCCCGTATCCCAGGCCGGCCTTTTCGGCGACACCGTCGGGGAGTTCACCCAGGAATTCTCCGCGGTGAAAAGCAGTCCAAGGCGAGGGGTGAGGTCATCTATCAGCGGGCTCGAAAAACTGCTCCTCCCGCTGCCCCTTCCGCTGCGGTTGCTCTTCGCCGAGGGCGTCCACCCGCGGCTTCATCTGCTCCGCTTTCGCTGCCCGCTCCGGCCAGGCGGCAATGCCGAGCCTCCCGCGGGACTGCAACGCCACCGCCCCAGGGCGCCGCTAAGTCCAGTAAACGGACCGCGAAGCGTTCCTGGGACGGGCCATTCGGAAAAGAGG
Source organism: Danio aesculapii (assembly GCF_903798145.1). Taxonomy (NCBI): domain Eukaryota; kingdom Metazoa; phylum Chordata; class Actinopteri; order Cypriniformes; family Danionidae; genus Danio; species Danio aesculapii. The sequence goes on from NC_079447.1 coordinate 44,848,792, forward strand.
GGACCTGCTCTTTCCTCGGTGGGGGGCCGAGGATTATTAAATCAGTCCACAACGACTTTAAACTCCTCGCTGCCGGCCCCTGGGCTGGCGGCAACCAAATTTCCAAAAGAGCAGTTTCCTCTCTCTCCGGATGCGCGAGCCCGAGTACTGCCAGTCTGGGACGCTCCGCCTTTCAGCTCGCAGCACCGGGACCCTTCGCCTCAGGCCCTCAGAGTGCAGCAGGACGGACTCCTTTCTCTCACTCTGGCCTCACCGCGGGATCCAGGGAGGAAGGTAAGAGAAATTCTCTTATTTTCAGCTCTTCCCCGGGACGCACCGCTTCCCGGGATGAGCACTCCCATCCCGAGCTGCCCCTCCGCTGGCACGTCAGTGATCGCTCCGATGGTGCCATTAGCGCGCGCTCTGCCAGCCTGGTTAGCGCTGCCCAGCGCATCGCGGTGGCTCATACGGACGGTCAGACTCGGCTATGCGATTCAGTTCGCTATTCGCCCTCCCAAGTTCACGGGTGTCCTTTTCACGAGGGTGATCCCCGTGAGCGCCCCTGTCTTGCGAGAGGAGATTGCGGTCCTCCTGGCGAAGGACGCAATCGAGCAGGTCCCTCCAGCCGAGATGGAGTCCGGGTTCTACAGCCCGTATTTCATCGTGCCCAAAAAAGAGCGGGGGGTTAAGACCAATCCTAGATCTGCGCAGACTGAACTGTCATTTATACTAAATGCTTTCAGAATGCTTACGCAGAAACGCTTGCTTCAGAGCGTCCGTCCACAAGATTGGTCTGCAGCCATAGACCTGAAGGACGCGTATTTTCATGTCTCTATTCTTCCACGCCACCGCCCTTTTCTCCGGTTTGCGTTCGAAGGACGAGCGTGGCAGTACAAAGTCCTCCCCTTCGGGCTCTCTCTGTCTCCACGGGTTTTCACCAAGCTCGCGGAGGGTGCTCTGCGCCACTGCGGCTTGCGGGCATCCGCACACTCAACTATCTCGATGACTGGCTCATTCTAGCCTCCTCTCGCGATCAGTTGATTATGCACAGAGTCAAAGTGCTTCGGCACCTCGACCAGTTGGGGTTTCAGGTCAACCGAGAGAAGAGCAAACTTTGCCCTGTGCAGAGGATCTCTTACCTCGGGTTGGAGCTGGATTCGGTTGCTATGGTTGCGCGCCTCTCCGAGGAGCGCGCCAGGCTAATGCTTTCCTGTGTAACGAGCTCCACAGGAAAATAGTGGTCCCACTGAAATGTTTTCAGAGGCTCCTGGGGCATATGGCATCCGCAGCCGCGGTCTCGCCGCTCGGTTTGCTTCATATGAGACCACTTCAGCGTTGGCTTCGCGATCGAGTCCCCAGACGGGCATGGCGCGCGGGTACGCACCGGGTGAACATCACTCTGCTGTGTCTCCGCACCCTCAGCCCCTGGACGGATCTGGCTTTTCTACGGGCCGGAGTGCCCCTAGGGCTAGTATCCAGGCATGTTGTCGTAATGACACATGCCTCCAGCACGGGCTGGGGGGCCGTGTGCAACGAGCATGCAGCCGCGGGTTCGTGGTCCGGACCCCGCCTGCATTGGCATATCAACTGCCTGGAGCTGTTGGCAGTGTATCTGGCTCTCCGCCGCTTTTTTCCGGTGTTGGAGCAGAAACACATGCTGGTCAGGACGGACAGCATGGCGGCGGTGGCTTATATCAACCATATGGAGGGTATGCGCTCTCGCCGCATGCCTCAGCTCGCTCGCCGTCTGCTCCTTTGGAGTCACACGCGGCTGAAATCACTGTGTGCCATTCACATCCCGGGCGAGCTCAACCGTGCAGCCGATGCGCTCTCACGGCAGCTAGTGTCCCGAGGAGAATGGAGACTCCACCCCGATTCGGTCCAGCTGATATGGGCGCGCTTTGGGGAAGCCCAGATCGATCTGTTGCTTCCACCGAGAACGCACATTGCCAGCTGTTTTATTCCCTGACCGAGGCCCCCCTCGGCACGGATGCACTGGCTCACAGCTGGCCATCGGGCACGCGCAAATATGCGTTTCCCCCAGTGAGCCTAATCGCACAAACTTTGTGCAAAGTCAGGGAGGACGAGGAGCAGGTCTTGTTTGTTGCGCCTCTCTGGCCCAACCGGACCTGGGTTTCGGAGCTCACACTCCTCGCGGCGGCCCCTCCTTGGCGCATTCCCCTAAGGGAGGACCTCCTCTCTCAGGGACGGGGCACCATCTGGCACCCACGCCCAGATCTCTGGAACCTCCACGTGTGGTCCATAGACGGAGCGCGGAGGACTTTGGTGACTTACCGCCCGCGGTACTTAACACCATCACTCAGGCTAGAGCACCCTCTACGAGGCATGCCTACGCCCTGAAGTGGAGTCTATTCTCTGAGTGGTGCGCTTCTCCCCGAGAAGACCCCCGAACTTGCCAGATTAGCATTGTGTTATCCTTCCTTCAGGATAAGCTGGAGCGTAGGCTGTCACCCTCCACACTGAAGGTTACGTGGCGGCATCTCCGCTCATCATGACGCGGTGGATGGCAACACGCTCGGGAAGCATGATCTAATCATCCGATTCCTCAGAGGCGCGCGGCGATTAAATCCATCCCGCCCCCCTCTCATGCCCTCTTGGATCTCTCTTTAGTCCTGGTGGCTGCAGAGAGATCTGTTTTAGCCACTCGATTCTGTATTCTGTCATTATGACAGCTCTGCTGATCGCATTGGCGCCATTCAAGAGAGTTGGGGATCTGGAGGCATTTTCGGTCAGCGAATCGTGCCTTGAATTCGGGCCGGGTTACTCTCACGTTGTCCTGAGACCCCGACCTGGCTATGTGCCCAAGGTTCCTACCACCCCATTTATAGATCAGGTGGTGAACCTGCAAGCGCTGCCTGCGGAGGAGGCAGGCTCAGCCCACTCACTGCTTTGTCCCGTTCGCGCTTTGCGCCTTTACGTGGAACGAACGCAAAATGTAAGATCATGTGAACAGCTCTTTATCTGTTATGGTGGCCGGCAGAAGGGAAGTGCCGTGTCAAAACAGAGGTTGGCCCACTGGTTAGTTGATGCCATCGCCCTCGCTTATCAATGCCAGGGCGAGCCGCGCCCTCCTAACGTGAGAGCGCACTCCACTAGAGGTGTCGCTTCCTCATTGGCGTTAGCACGCGGCGCCTCTCTCACAGATATCTGCAGAGCTGCGGGTTGGGCGACACCTAACACATTTGCGAGGTTTTATAACCTCCGAGTGGAGCCGTTTTTTCCCGGTTATTGGGGAATCCCAATCAATCGGGGGAGAATTAAGCTCGGTGTCACAAACGCTTGCTGCGCCAGGCTCCCTAAACCGGAGATGCGTGCGCTTTTTCCTATTCTACTAGTAAGTTTCCCTTCTCAGGCGAACCCTAGAGAATTCCTCCGAGGCCCCCAGCATCGACTCAGCGGAGGAGTCGAGTGCATGGCTCAGTGTGCGGTTGGTATGCCCATTAGGTCTACACGCATATTGAGGATCGGTGCCAGCTATGTGCATCCCCATTTGGTGATGTCATATGCATTATTACCACGGTGTGTTCTCCCTTATTAGGCGGTCCCGTGTCTTCCCTAAACCGCTAACCAGCTTATCATATGTAGCACTCCCCCTCATTAGGGCTAGTCCATATGTCTCCTTACCATCAGGTCTCCCCTTTTAGGGTAGCAGGTGGTCTCCGCTGCGTCCTCCCCCTTCGGGGACTGGCACGCTTTCCCAACGTACTGTCGTATTTCCAAAATCCCTAGTCTATATTAGCTAGGTAAAAGCACTCTTACGACCCCCGATTTAAAACTTTTATTCCCATGTAATGGTAATATGTTGGGCCTAGGGGACGTTGGAAGGTTGCGCTCTTGGTGATGTCAGTGCGCTCACGCTTTTGCTTGGCAAACTACACATCAGGGACGCGACAGGCTTAGCTGCTGTGGCGCTTTCCATACAGTCTCCCAAAAGTCTGTTTAATAACAGACACACGTTGAAGTTCCCATATGAAGGGGAACGTCCTGGTTACGTACGTAACCCACGTTCCCCGAATAGGGAACGGAGACGTGTGTCTCCACTGCCACAGCACCTGAGTCTCCAGCTGGGAGCTGAGCGATCGGCTCTTCAGCAGGCAATTCTGATGAGCTGGCTCCAGCAGCCGACTGATATAGCCCTAATTGGCTCATCAGTTTCAGCTGTGGAGCTAAGCTCCGCCAATTCAATTGGCATTTCATTGGCCCGTTTTCTTATCTTCAGATGTGATTGGTCGTCTAAAGCACTCCCAAAAGTCTGTTTAATAACAGACACACGTCTCCGTTCCCTATTCGGGGAACGTGGGTTACGTACGTAACCAGGACGATTGTGTCAAAGCAGTCCAGATTTCAGAGTTGAAGTTCAGTTTAGTTCAGTTCAGTGTGGTTTGTATTTCATTGCTGTAGGTTCAAACACCAAAGAGCAAATCCATCGATTCGCAGCTCTACAAGACCCCATTCAAGCAAGCCCCAATACAGCGGCGAGGAACAAACTTCACCAATTGACGAAGTGAAGGAAAAAAACCCTCAGGAAAAACCAGGCTCTATTGGGCACGATCGTTTTCCTCTGGCCAAACTTCCTGTGTGGATCTGCAGTCTAGGTGGAATACGCGGACTCGTCTCTCACAGTGGTCTTTCAGGAATCAGTCCCATGCTCTCCATTCCTCCATGACCACCACAGCATCAGCTCAGGATACAGCCTGGTCCAGAATTATGGATACCTTGGCATCATTTCTTCATAAAAGGATGCTAAAAACATTGGAATGTAACCTTTTATATATGTTGTCCTCTTTAAAATTTTGATTTAATTTTGCAGTATAATTGGCACAAACAGGAGTGGGGGTATGTTTAGTAATGAAATGGAATATTTGTACACTTCTCAAAGTCCCACACCCATACAAATTATGTCAACCACGGCAAGCCATATTTCCCCCTCCAAAATCCAATTAAAATCTAATCACTGGGTGTTAAATCGCCCAATCTGGCAACACTAAATCTTACCCCAATTTTACTTTTATCCATTAAGTACAATTAAAGTCAGAATTATTAGCCCCCCCTTTGATTTATTTTTTCCTTTTTTTAATATTACCTAAATGATGCTTAACAGAGGAAGGAAATTTTCACAGTATGTCTGATAATATTTTTTCCTCTGGAGAAAGTCTTATTTGTTTTATTTCGTCTAGAATTAAAGCAGTTAAAAAAATAAATAAAAACCATTTTAAGGTCAAAATGATTAGCCCCTTTAAGCTATATTTTGTTTTCGATAGTCTACAGAAGCCATCATTATACAATAACGTGCCTAATATACCCTAACCTGCCTAGTTAACCTAATTAACCTAGTTAAGCCTTTAAATGTCACTTTAAGCTGTATAGAAGTGTCTTGAAAAATATCTATTCAAATATTATTTACTGTCATCATGGCAAAGATAAAATAAATCAGTTATTAGAAATGAGTTATCAAAACTATTATGTTTAGAAATGTTTTGAAAGAATCTTCTCTCCATTTAAACAGAAATTGAAGAAAAAATAAACGAGGCAAATGTTTCAGGGGGGCTAATAATTCTGAATTCAACTGTATGTAGTACATTTATCAAAAGGGAAAGTAATAACATTTGTGTTGCTACAAAATATTTATCTTTAAACAAATGTATTTGACTTTATTTGAACGTATATCTATATCAACTCCAGCTGGACAATGCTCAACCAACAGCATGACAGCTTTGCTATGTTTATTCTAGCTCCCATGAGGTAATTGTGAAAGGCTTTTGAATCCATATATAACTCTCCGTATCTATAGAGAATGACTCATTTTGCTTTCCATTAAATGTCTGTCAGCTCACAGAGGTTCTGCGGGAAACACTTGTCCAGAAGGTGGACAAACATCCTTTTCCGAGGGGGACAGAAGCAGCCCTTTGAGTGCTGAAGCTGTGTAATTGATAGTTCCCAGGCATCTGAGAGTATTATGCTTGCAGCTGAACATGGCCTAAAGATAGACGCGGTCTACTTTTATGCCATTCATGTTTACACGCATCCACAGAGCAGTGAAAGACAGTGTCACTGTGTCCCTCTGGCCAGCTCATTACCACACTACACTTATATTAATATATTACAGTAGCTTCTCTTTCACAGGATGTTTCTTTTCTCATATTGGATTTATCTGCTTCTTCGAATAAAGGACTTCTGTGAAATTTAAATTATTATTTTTTTTATTTAATGCACTGTAAAAAAATGCAACTTGGAAAAAATTTGAAATTACTTGGGGTTATTTTTTTGTTGGCTGGTTTGGCAAATATCAGAAAAATGTCTGTACAACTACATTTATGACGTTTACTTAACCTAAATCTAAATTGTCTTCATTAAGTTAAAAAGATTAGTTTTGTGAGCAAAACTTTGCAAGTTCACCCAAAAAAGCTTCTGCTAACTTGTTACTTTAAGTTAGGTTAATCTCAGGCCTTCTCACTTGACAAAATGAAGGTTGCAGTATTTCTAATCCTAACAACAACGACAAAAATAACAGTAACACCATTAATAACATTAGTGTCATTATTATTAACAACAACAACAACAAAATACTACTTACAATAATGCCAAACGTAATTTGAAATTATTAATAATTTGTAATTTATCTTTTTTGGAGGTGCACAGCTGCAGGAAGAATTTTAATGTGAATTTTCATCTCACATTTACCTATTTCACTCTACAAAACGAAGCGCTTAGCGCATGCGGACTGTTAATTTGTATTTAACTGTTATATATATACTGTATATGGATGTTTTTTCCTAACAAAATTAAAATGAAATTTCAAATGCCTAAAAAGATCAAATAATAAATCGAACTTTCAAAACAACTACCCAAATGATAAATCAAATGCTCAAATAAGAAATCAAAATAAGAAATCAAATGTATTCGATATTTAATTTTCATGAACAACTCAGTAAAATCTGTAATTAAATGACAATACAAATGCTCAAACTGTGGCTGTTTCTCAATATGCATTCTTCAGCGATCTTGCGCCCTCGTGTTCTTGTGTAACGTCATCATCTACTGCCAAAGTTCAGTTCCAATTGACCTTCAATGCGGAGGTACGCAAATTTTTGCTATTGTTTTAGAACTTCCGATTCAGTCGCCTATGTGAGAAATGACTAGGAATAATAAACGGCAGAAAATGGTCAAACTACTTGCTCTACAAACAAGTGTTTGCATGATTATACAGACAAAGCAGACTCATATAATAAGAAAATGTCAGTTTGCAACATCAAGCAGCAAAACAAGCTGTTTTTAACGTCTAAAAATAAATGGAAGTGAATGAGACCGGAAGTCTTGAACCAAAATTATTTAAATGGATGCGTCCTCTCATACGCGAAGAATAAGGTGAAAACTCAAGACTGCAAGAACGGAGGATGCGTGAAAGTTCCCGGATGTGTTCTTGGTATCGAGGACACACCAATGCAGAGTTGAGCACCGAACTCGCTCTAGAAGTCCCAGTAGTCATTGTGACTGAATAAAGGAGGTGGGAAGCGCAGCATTTTATATAGGGTTATTATTAAAGTGCAGAGATATAACTTATTTATCTCAGGAGTCTCCCTAAATGAAACGGTGAATATAAACATCACTATGAAAATCCTAATAAAGGAATAAACACATTAAGGGTGTTTATTTGCTAAAATTCGTAATTAATATGTTTAATTTGTATTGTGAAACATGAATTTGTATATTTTGAAAAGGGGAAAAACAAAAAAATCGCTGTATGAATGCTGTAATGTTTAAAGGGCACCTATAGAGAAAAAACTGTTAGACAGTTTCAAACTGTTTCAATAGTGATGATGGGGTTTGATTCTGGTGAAGAACAAAACAAAAATGGAAGCCAAAAAATTAAAAAAAAAAGAAAATAACAGGGTGAGAATGTGGTAAAATCTGAAAACGTGGAAAAAAATCGAGCAATCTTTTTCTGGATTCCTTTACAAAACACTGCGGCTGGGTTTGGGGAAGGGGGTGGGCGGGTCAATTGGTATTTTTCAAAAGACTGTCGGTTGGGTTTAGGATAAAGGGTGGGTGGGGGTATCGGTCAGTTGGTCAGTCAGTCAGTGAGTTAGTCAACAGCAGCCTCTGGGGGATTTACATGAGCTCAGCGGGTGCAAATGGCACTTGCGAGAGAAATTTGAGGTCTGAAAAAAGGGTACACAGCTGCCTCTGGCGGATTCATGAAAACAAAAACTGCAAAAAAACGTAGTTCCTGGGATGTATTTAACTCTTTCCAGAAATGCATATAGGGGTACAAAATCAGAGTGAGCTTGGGTTGAAAAATTCTGGGCTGTTTCTACCCAAATTATTACATTTTAAACCCAACCAATTGTTTTGTTTACATTTTCCCCAAAATATTGCCTCAACCCCTGTGTGCTCCACTGCATATTGAACAAGCGAAAGGCCCAAGTAAGCAATGTATTACATTTCTCATGTGTAGTTTGATGTGTTTATAGCCAAATCACATGATTGTGCTTTATACAGGTATGTAGAGTTGGCATCCAAACTGCCCTTTTTCAAAGTTATTTATTTTATTTAAATGTGTAATGTTTTGCACAATGTGTGGTTTTGTATTTAGATTCTCAGCACAAAAATGGATCCATTCATTTTACAGCTAAATGTAGACATACATGATGTGTATAGATTTGTATAGATGGATATATTTGGTTTTACAAGTCAACAAGTACAAAGAAAGAAGAATGAACAGTTAACATAGGCTCAATCTGAAAACGTAGCCCTATATACATTTCTGGAGATCGTGAACTATGTAGCCAGACGTACATATGAGGCCGTTCCTTTTTGCGCTTACCAGCTGATGGCTTACCTCCGTATGGATGGCTATCCCACTGTTAGCAGTTTGTCCAGTTAGCTTGCCATGTATGTTGGCGGACTTGAGATACAGAGAGGAGTTGACCACGATGATAGGGTTCGAGTCCGGTGAAGAACAGTTCCAGAAAGCGGATAAGACAAAAACAGAAGCCAAAAAATAAAATAAACAAGTAAATAACAGAGTGAGAATGTGGTAAAAATCAGGCGGGAGCTTTTCTTTTTATTGATTGCTTTTTAAAACCAATTTGGGTTTACGGAAAGGGGTGGGCGGGTCAATCGGTGCTTTTGAAAACACTATTGGTTGGGTTTTGGGAAGGAGGAGGGTGGGTCAGTCAAGTCATTCAGTCAAGTCAGTCATTCAGTCAGTCAAACAATCAATCAACAACAGCCTCTGGTGGATTTATGTGAGAAGAGCAGGCGTGAATGGCACTCGCGAGAAATATTTGAGTGTGAAAAAACCATACCAAGCTTGCGGTGGATTCGCAAAAACAAAAACTGCAAAAAAAAAACATAGCTCCAGGGATGTACTTGGCAATCTCCAAAAATGTATATAGAGGTACGTTTTCAGAATGAGCCTGGGTTGGCTACAGTACATACAAATGCATAGCAAGTTGATAGATCCATCAAGATGATAGATTACTCTTTAAGTAAAGCAAGGCATGTTGTTTTTACCTTTTCAGCTCTGATAAACACCCTGGCTTTGTCTGTTTAGCGTACTTATAAGTCATTACAGCACATCTGCCACATTACTTACTCTATGATACACATTTTCCTTTGCCGGTCTGCTGTTACTCAGCGTCAAATGAGTCAGACTAATTCATCTAATGAACTTTCATTGCTTTCATAAAGACAAACACAAGGATCTACAGTAAATAAATCTCTCTCGCTTTCTCTAGCTGAAACACTGAAAATTAATTCCCAGCTGAATTAATGTGACAGAATATAACACTTAACAGAGCAGGTGCTATAAATGCGTTAATATATTTAGATCCAGGATATGGGTATTTCATTTCAGGAGCCGAGTTCTCTGTCTTTGCTCCATGTCTGTATTTGGATTTTCCCTTAGAATTGCTCATGATCTCTGCAGGTTTTGAGAAAATGAGTTTCAAAGGTTGTAAAGCCATGTCCTGCAAACATATTCTAGCAAAACCATAATTTAATTAGGAAGAAAACATATTATAGCCAAACTACTGCAAATCTGCACTAATTATGACTCAGTCTGAGTAAGCGATTGAACAGCCCCTCTGTAAAGTAGTTTCTTATTTTGGTGTGTGCATGACTAAATCACAAACTCACTGTGACTTTAACAAATGAGTAAACCTGTTTTAATTTGGAAATGTTAAGTTGACTTATTTTATGTTTACAAATATGCACACACAGTAGGTAATTTACTTGATAAATTTAAAGCAACACATTTACACACTTTTTTTGTTTTAATAAAGTCAACTAAATGCTTTTTATAGTGTAAAAATACAGTACATCTGGAAAGTATTCATAGCTCTTCACTTCTTCCAAAAATGTTTATGTTACAGCTTTATTCCATTATGGATTAACTTCATTTATATCCTCAAAATTCTACACATAAAACCCCATAATGACAATGCGAAAAGAGATTTTTTGAAATTGTTGGAAATTTATTACAAATAAAAACCTGAAAAGTCACATGTACATAAGTATCCACAGCCTATGCTCAATACTTTGCTGATGCACCTTTGGATTAATTACAGCAATTACAGCCTCAAGTCTTTTTAAATATGATGCCACAAGCTTGGCACACCTGTCTTTGGGAATTTTTGCCCATTCCTCTTTGCAGTACTTCTCAAGCTCTATCTGGTTGGATGGGAAGCGACAGTGTACAGCCCTTTTTAGATGTCTCCAGAGATTTTCAAATGGATTTAGGTTTGGGCTCTGGCTGGGCCACTCAAGGACATTCACCGAGTTGTTGTGAAGCCCCTCCATTGACATTTTGGCAATGTGTTTTAGGTCATTGTCCTGCTGGAAGATGAACCGTCGCCCCAGTCTGAGGTCAAGAGAACTCTAAAGCAGGTTTTCATTCAGGATGTCTCTGTACATTGCTGCATTCATATTTTCCTCTATCCTGACTAGTCTTCCAGTTCCTGCTGCTGAAAAACATCCCCACAGCATGATGCTGCCACCACCATGCTTCACTATAGGGATGGTATTAGCCTGGTGATGAGCGGTGCCTGGTTTTCTCCAAACGTAACGCCTGGCATTCACTCCAAAGCGTTCAGTTTTATTCTCATCAGACCAGAGAATTTTGTTTCTTATGGTCTGAGAATCCTTAAGATGCCTTTTGGCAAATTCCAGATGGGGAGTGGCTTTCGTCTGGCCACTCTACCATACAGACCTGATTGGTGGATTGCTGCACAGATGGTTGTTCTCCTCTCTCCACAAAGGATCACTGGAGCTCAGACAGATTGACCAGCCTGATATCATGAGAAAACATATTTTACGTATATTTTACATATTTTATAAATATTTTACGTTTTGTCAGTTTAGTGGCTAATTCGTACGAGTTCAATCATACGAAATTGTACGATTTTAAAAAGGAGCCGTGGCACCTAACCCCACCCCTAAACCCAACCGTCATTGGGGGATGAGCAAATCGTACGAAAATCTACGAATTAGATCGTACGAATTCATACGAATTAGCCACTAAATCAAAAAGTTACGAATTGCCATGAGATTGTGTTGGAGTGACCATCAGGTTATTGATCACCTATGGTCACTAAACTAAAGATTGAATTAAACTAAAGTGTTACTTACATCCTTAGCTAAATTTGAGTTTGTACATATCTTTATGCCTTTCTTACCTGAAATTCTACCTCCAAAGGTGGCATTTTAAAGTTTTAGCACACAGTCTTGGTAAGCTACCACTTGATTTTAGCCCTCTAAAAAGGTCCATTTTGAAAAAGCAGCTACTTGACACACTTGCTGTGCTATACTCATAAGAACTGAAGAAAACGCAAAACAAATCTGGCTTCACAGTTTGTTACATGCAGGCATTTCTATTTGGTCAAATGTCATGTCATATGGAGATGAGCATCCGCTTCCCATCTCTTCATTGCTGCAGTTATTCACACCTTCCTCAAGGACTTGTCTTCAATGTGTGGCATGAGAGACATGAGACGCTTCAAAGCACAGGGGCGGAGCTAAATGTTCTACTCATTTCCAATTGATGCTTCTCAGCCATGCAAGCTCAGCGTCTCATTGGCTGATTCACTCGGATATAATCTTACAGAGCGCGTTACAAGACGCTTCCAGCCCATTAGATACCTGCATATCTCTGCTGCTTTTTTACTGCTCAAATATTTGCCATAACTTTCTGCAACACATTTTAAGCTTGTGGTTTGTCTGAGGCATATTAAAGAATTATGGCCTGTTATTTTTTTTAAATCTATAAGTAATATGTGACATGAAGGAATGTGAAACCTGGAAATAAACAGATTTTTATGGAAGTAGTTGTTTATTTTTATGATTTTTATATTACTATTCATTCATACATTCATTCATTCATTTTCTTTTCGGCTTAATCCCTTTATTCACCACAGCAGAATGAACCGTCAATTTTTCCAACATATGTTTTACACAGCAGATGCTCTTCCAGCTGCAACCCATCACTGGGAAACACCCATACACACTCATTCACACACATACACTACAGACAATTTTGCTAACCCAATTCACCTATACCACATGTCTTTGGACTTGTGGGGGAAACTGGAGCACCTGGAGGAAACCCATGCGAGAACTTACAAACTTCACACAGAAATGCCAACTGACATAGTCACGACATTATAATATAATATAATATAATATAATATAATATAATATAATATAATATAATATAATATAATTAGGATTTAGGCAACAAACCGTGCATAAATATATTTTTTATTAATATTTAGATTTTATTTTGTTTTATGTTATAGTTTATTTTCTATTTTGTAGTGTTTTATAGTTTCAGTTTTCAAAAATTAATGTAAATGGTATGCTAATAATGCTGTATAAAATCATGTGCAGGCCTGTAGCCAGCCTGGTGAAGAGGGGGTTCTTTTTTTTCTCAAAAACTGGACCTTTTTGCAGTTATTCCCCTTATTTTCTATATAATTATGAGGTTTAAATGCTGCATTTTAGTGACATTTTAAGCACTATTGTTTTGCTGGATTAGCTTGTCGGATGATCATCATAACTACACTTTTTGATGTACCCAAAACAGTTGCTAAAGTTTTAGAATAAGAATTATGTATGCAATACTTATTTTTCAAATACAAATTTATTACATATCATTAGAAAAAAATAGGAATCTGTTACAGTTTTAAATTAAAAACTGTAGACTATTGTCATTTTTGGGGCAAATAACAGACTGACCAGCACATTTAACTATCCTCAGTCAGAATTTGGATTACCAAATTTGGCTCGGTGTGACTTCAGAACAGAAAGTCACAGTGTGCCAAATTTGGTGTCCTAAATTCTGTACCAACAGCCAACACAGGATTCTGCTTGGTCTTAAAGTCTGTTTTGATGGGTTATTTTCACAATTTATTATGGCATAGCTGTCAAAATAGGACAAATGATTTAAAATTGTTTTAATTTTAATAACTAATTTGATTTGTCTTTGCCATGGTTACATTAGATAATGCTTCCCTAGTTATTTCGTAAAATACTAGTATTTGTGATTTAAAGGCCTAACTTGATTAATTAGGTTAAATAGGCAAGTTAGTTTACTCAGGCAAGTCATAGAACAACAGTGCACTTTAAAAAATATCCATAGATTAGCAGTTTTTTATATTCTGTGATTTTTTTCCCTTGTTTAGGCTTTTGAATTGCATTACGGGATCGTGATCTTTCTTCCAACAACTTTTAACCTTGAAAAGTTAGAAAAAGTGACTTTTATTAACATTTTTTGTAGTTTAAATTGATTTATTTGTCTGAGTTGGTGTTGTATATTATGCCACAAAAACATATTTTAAAGTCTTTTTTTCTCTATATTATTTATTATCCATTATATTATTTCAAACTACTAAAATGTCAATAAAATTCACTTTGTCAAACCGTAGAGCTGAATTGTCAACATCAAATGTTCACAGAGCAGAGATCAAGCTCTCATAATGTGATTCACAACCATAAATAAATGGAGAACACTTGTGAACCACAAAATAGGAAAACTGTTATTTCTGTTAAAAGTGTTAAACAGTTTCCTCTCATTTGAGTAATAGTGGACTGTCTGCTTAATATCTGTTGATACTGCTCCTTCAACAGACATTTAACTGACTATAAGAAACTTTGCAAGTACATGTCAACTTACAATAACCCTAACCGCAACCTCAACCCAAACATAACAGTCTACTCATAATCTAATGAAAATTAATTGGCATGTAGATGTAATAGAACTTAAATTCAACGCTATGCAATAAAGGAATACCCAAAATATATATTCTGCCAAAGAAATACAGGAGGCTGGAATAAATTAATATAATATTCTAAAATATATTGCACAAAAACGCTACGGTTACGAAAGTAACCCTTCGTTCCCCGAGGGGGGGAACGGAAATGCTATGTGGAAACTTCCACTATGGGGATTTTGTCAGAATCCAATCATCTGAAAGAGTATAAAAACGGGCCAATGAAATGCCAATGAGTTGGCAGCGTCAGCATGCACAGCTGGCGTCAATGACAATCAGTCATGCTATAAAGACGCAGCCAGTGCCATGCTCGACATCCTTTTCTAGCTGAAGAGACTTTCACGCTCAACAGCTAAGGGACAATCGTTGTGGCGAAGGAACATAGCATTTCCGTTCCCCCCCTCGGGGAACGAAGGGTTACTTTCGGAACCGTAGCGTTCCCCTTCGGATGGGGAACTCCAATGCTATGTGGAAACTTCCACTATGGGGAAATCTATGGAAAACGCCACAACGAAAGAACCTTACTGCGTCCCTGGCGAAGGGTGTGCCACGCAGTAGAGCGAGCGCACCTACAACGCCCCGAGACACAGTCTTCCAACGTGTCCCCTGGCCCTCACTTACCTGTTCAGAAACAGTTATGTTTTTCGGGGAGTCGCAATAACCCAGTAAAATAGGTTTTGATACGACAGTACGTTGGGAAAGCGTTCAGTCCCGATAGGGAGGACGCTGCGGAGCTCACCTGTTACCCAGAGGGGAGACCTGGTGACAACCTATGGACTAGCCCAGAGATGGGGAGTCCTTGCATAAGGATGGTTAGCAGGGAGGGAAGACACAAGCCTGCCCTAGAAGGGGGGACTATACCGTGGCTGAGTGAACGTATGGGATCGCCAGCGGGGATCACACATAGCAGGCACCTATACCCAGAACGCGGGCTGACCAGCGGGCATGCCGACAACGTAACGGGCCAACACCTGACTCCTCCGCTGAGTCAGGTGCTGGGGGCCTCGGAGGAACTCTGCAGGGTTCGCCAAAGAAATGGGGAACTAAACTGACAAAGCTGAAAAAGCGCACGTATCTCCGGGTTAGGGAGAGTGGCGCAGCAAGCGTGTTTCGACACCTCAACCGAATCGTTTCCTCAATCACCAAGGGTTGCCTAATACCCTTGAGGAAACCGGCTCCACTCGCAGATTGTAACCTTGCAAATGTATTGGGTGTCACCCAACCCGTAGCTCTACAAATGTCTGTCAGAGAGGCACCGCGTGCTAACGCCCAGGAGGATGCGATGCTCCGTAGTGGAGTGTGCTCTCACCCCCGGGGGACACGGCTCACCCTGGCCCAAAGGCGAGGGAGATGGCATCCACTATCCAGTGGGCCAACCTCTGTTTAGATACGGCACTTCCCATCTGCCGACCACTGTAATGGAAAAAGAGCTGGTCAGAGGATCTAAGGCTCTGAGTGTGGTCCACATATATTCGCAAAGCGCGAACAGGACGCAACAATGAAAGGGCTGGGTCTGCCTCCTCCGCGGGCAGCGCTTGCAGGCTCACTACCTGATTCTTAAACGGCGTGGTAGGAACCTTGGGCACATAGCCGGGAATTCTAGGCACGAGTCACTGACCGAAAATGCCTCCAGGTACCTAACCCTCTTAACCGATGCCAACACGACCAGCAGAGCTGTCTTCAAGGACAGAAATCTCAAGGATACTGAGTCGAGTGGTTCGAAGGGATCCCCACGTAGGCTCGTAGCACTACCGCGAGATCTCAAGAGGGTATGAGAGGGGGGCGGGGTGGAAACATCCGCCTAGCACCTGTGAGGAGCTGGATGATGAGGTTATGCCTCCCCACGGTGCCGCCATCCACGCATCATGATGAGCGGAGATGGTGGCCACGTAAACCCTCAGTGTGGAGCGCGACAGCCTTCGCTCCACCTGTCCTGAAGGAAAGAAAGCACAACACTGATCTGGCAAGATCGGGGGTCTTCTCGGCGAGAAGCGCACCACTCAGTGAATAGACTCCACTCCAGGGCGTAGGCATGCCTCGTAGAGGGTGCACTAGCCTGAGTGATGGTATTAACCACCGCCACCGGTAGGTTACCTAAGTCTTCCTCGTCGCGTCTTATGGACCCCACGTGGAGGTTCCACAGAACTAAGCGAGGGTGCCAGATGGTGCCCTGTCCCTGAGAGAGTAGGTCCTCTCTCAAAGGGACTCGCCAGGGGGGGCGTCGCGAGGAGGGAGAGTTCTGATATCCAGGTCCGGTTGGGCCAGGGGCGCAACTAGCAAGACCTGCCCCTCGTCCTCCCTGACCTTGCACAGAAACTGCGCGAGTAGGCTCACTGGGGGGAGTGCATACTTACGCATGACACGGGGTGGAGTCGCCATTCTCCCGGGGAAGTAGCTGCCGTGAGAGCCTGTTGGCCGCACGGTTGAGCCCATCCGGGGTGTGAATAGCAAGCAGCGACTTCAGCCGCGTATGACTCCAGAGGAGCAGACGGCGAGCGAGCTGAGACATGCAGCGGGAGCGTATACCCCCCATCCGGATGGAATACGCTACCGCGGCCGTGCTGTCCGTCCTGACCAGCACGTGTTGCCCCCTCAGCACCGGTAAAAAGCGGCGCAGAGCGAGAAACACTGCCAACAGCTCTAGGCAGTTGATATGCCAATGCAGCTGGGTTCCCCTCCACAGGTCCGCAGCAGCATGCCCGCTACACACGGCCCCCCCCACCCCATACTGGAGGCATCTGCCGAAACGACAGCCTGCCTGGACGCCTGACCTAGGGGCACACTGGCCCGTAGGAAGGAGGGGTCCTTTCCAGGGGGTGCGGGTGCGGTGACACAGCGCAGTGACAGTCACTCGGTGTGGGCCCGCGTGCCATGCGCGTCTGGGGACCCAATCGTGAAGCCAATGCTGTAGTGGTCTCATATGGAGCAATCCGAGCGGCGTGGCCGCGGCTACGGATGCCATATGCCCCAGGAGCCTCTGAAATTATTTCAGGGGGACCACTTTTTTCCTGTCGAACTCTCTCAGACAGTTCAGCATTACCTCCATAGTGATCGAGTCCAGCTCCAACCCGAGAAAGGAGATGCTCTGCACGGGGGCGAGCTTGCTCTTTTCTCGGTTGACCTGAAACCCCAACGGGCGGAGGTGCCGGAGCACCTTGTCTCTGTGCATAATCAATTGCTCCCGAGAGTGGGCTAAAGATCAGCCAGTCATCGAAATAATTGAGCGTGCGGAAGGGGCGCGAGGGCACCCCCCGCGAGCTTGGTGAAAACTCGCGGAGACAGAGAGAGCCCAAAGGGGAGGACCTTGTATTGCCACGCTCGACCTTCAAACGCAAACCGCAAAAACTGCCGGTGGCGTGGAAGTGTGGAGATATGAAAATACGCGTCCTTCAGATCTATTGCTGCAAACCAATCCTGAGGACGAACGCATCGCGTGATGCGCATCTGCGTAAGCATTCCGAAGCGCAGCCTGTGAAGGCAGCGGTTCAAAATGTGCAGATATAGGATTGGCCATAGCCCACCGCTTTTTTTTTTTTTTTTTTTTTTTTTTTTGGGGCACGATGAAGTGCGGGCTGTAAAACCCGCGCTCCATCTCGGCTGGAGGGCCGACTCGATTGCATCCTTCGCCAGGAGGACAGCAATCTCCTCTCGCAAGACAGGGGCGGACGCAGGACTGACCCTGGTCGCCCGTGAACCTGGGAGGCCGTTTAGCGAACTGAATCGCATAGCCGAGTCTGGTCATATGGATGAGCCATTGCGATGGGCTGGCCCGCGCTAACCAGGCAGGCAGACCCCCCGCAAATGGTCCCACCCGCACGATCGCTGACGTGCCAGCGGCGGGGCAGCGTGGAGTGAGTGGGCTCATCCGGGGAGCGCTGGGGTCCCACAGGAGAGCAGGAGAGGAGATGTTCTCGTCTCGCACTCAAACTCCAGGAGAGGGGCTGGGAGTGGAGAGAAAGGAGACCGTTCTCTTGTGCTCCATGAGCCATTGGCGAAATGCACCGATCCTGCGAGCTGGAAGGCATAGCGTCCCAGACTGGCAGTGTTCGGGCTGTCACATCCGGAGGAGGGGAAAAGTGCTCTTTTACTGAGGATTTTGATGGCATTTTTTTTTTTTTTTTTTTTTTTTTTACGCCTTTAAATAACGTGCCCCGCCCTCCAGCGGGGAAAGAGCAAATTCCCTCCTCCCCAGATGGCCCGCCTCAGGGACGCTTCGCGGTCCGTTTTACCGAACTTAGCGGCGCCCTGGGCGGGGGACGCTGGTTGCCGGCGCAATGCTCGGCGCAGCCGCGTGGCCGGAGGCGCAGGCGGGGGCGGCGAAGCAAAGCTGCGGGCGGGCGTCCTCGGCGAAAAAGCAGTGGATGTGGATGGCTCGGCGGGGGGGAGCGGTCATACAATCCTGCCGATAGAGACCTCGCCCATCGCCTCCGACTGCTCTATCACCGGCGTGAATTCCTAGGCGAATTCACCGCCAGTGTCGCCGAACAGGCCAGCCTGGGATATGGGTGAGTTAAGAAAGCGAACTTTGTCAACGTCACGCACATCACCAGGTTTAGCCTGAGGTGGCATTCCTGGATCACGGATGTGATCATCGTCCTTCCCAGGGCACACACAGCCGACTTTTTTTTTTTTTTTTTTTGTAAGAGCATAGTCGGTTGCGGTGCGGAGCGCATGCTCAGTCCTGGGTCAGAACCATCCTCGCGCAGCCGGGCCAGCGCCAGCACACTGCGTGAGCCTACTGTGCCCATCCAGGAAGAAGGGGATGTGGAGGCTTAGAAGGTCTCGCCTTCATCCTCCACATCACACCCCTCTAATCGGTCCGGCCGCGGGGCTGGGGGATAAACCATCTCCAGAGCCACGGCCGAAGCAGCCTGGGGAAGCACAGCCGCAAAGTCTGCTTCTGGATTCGACGCCGCGCTCAAAGTCCCGGAGGGAGCGAGCGGGTTCGAATCCTCGTCAGACCTTGACAGCCCAACCTCTAAGGATGGTGAGGATGGAAGCGCACGCAGATCGGGCAGAAAAAAGTGCCCTCAGGACAGCGTGAGTTTACTGTGCACTTCCGGGAAGAAGGGGACGGGAGGCTTTGAAGGTCTTGCCTCCTTATATCCTCCACATCACACCCATCTAGTCGGTCCGGCCGCGGGGCTGGGGGATAAACCATCACCAGACCCACGGCCGAAGCAGCCCGAGAAAGCACGGCCATCATGTCTGCTTTTTAGATGCTAACGCCGCGCTCTCCACCCCGGAGGGAGGGAGCGAGCGGGCTCGCATCCTCATCAGACAATGACAGCCCATCCTCCGATGCAGCGATGGACATCTGACCCCCGGTGTCATCAGGTGAGAGAGCGACCATCCAAGGACGGAGCGCTTCTCTTCACCTGAAGCTTGGATGGAGCGCGTGGAGGAGCGAGAGGTCCGCGGCCCGGAGGTGGCGGATTTACTCTCACTGAAACCCTCAGATCTGCCCGAGTGCCAACCGCAGTGCGGGGGACAACTGGGGTGGGTGGCTCTTTTGCAAGAGCGAGCCGCGATCTTAACTGCGCAACAGACATGACATCAGTGATGGCATGCACTGCCCGCGAGCACCGCATTAACATGCTGGACCCCCAGACATGAAACGCTGTGCTCGTGCCCATCATCCGGGGATAGGAAACCACCGCATCCAGAAACGCACGGTCGGAGTGACGTCTTGAAAAAGACGCGCTGCACGACCGTGTTGCTCTTTTAGGAAAGCTTTTTTCCTATATACAAACCGCTCTTGGAGGACCGGACCCAAAGGACGCCAGGCAAGGGAGAAATACCCAGCTCGACCATCTGCCACTGCGTATACGCGCTCTGGACCGGGAGAAGCTGCTTCTCGATCTCTCTCTGTAGACACAGGTTGGAGATACCCTCAAAGACTCTCTCAGAAGCTTCGTGAAAGGCTCTGAAAGCGAAAGGATGTCGAGCATGGCACTGGCTGCGTCTTTATAGCATGACTGATTGTCATTGACGCCAGCTGTGCATGCTGACGCTGCCAACTCATTGGCATTTCATTGGCCCGTTTTTATACTCTTTCAGATGATTGGATTCTGACGAAATCCCCATAGTGGAAGTTTCCACATAGCATTGGAGTTCCCCATCCGAAGGGGAAACAGCAATATAGCAAGTCACTGAACAACAGTGCACTTTAAAAATTATCCATAAATTAGCAGTTTTCCATATTTTGAATTGCATTAAGGGACCTTAATCTTTCTTGCAACAACTTTTAACCTTGAAAAAGTTGGAAAAAGTGACTTTTATTAACATTTTTAGTAGTTTAAATTAACCTATTGTCAGGGTTGGTGTTATAAATTATGGAACAAAAACCTTGTAATAAACTGCCAGTACTTTTTCTCTTATTTATTTCCCCATATATTATTTCTTATCCATTATATTATTTTAAACTACTAAAATGTCAATAAAAGTCACTTTGTTAAACTGTAGAGCTGAATTTTCAACATCAAATGTCGACAGAGGAGAGATCAACCTCCCATAATGCAATACACAAATGTAAACAAAGGAAAACGTGAATCAAAAAATACAGAAATAAACTGTTTTTTACAGTGTGCTTTGTTCTGTAACCAATAAAAACGATAAATGGGACTATATATAATACAGACCTTTTTTTTTTTATTAAAAACTACTTTTGTTCTAGCAAATATAAAAGAAATAGAACTTTCACCAGTAAAACAATATAAGAAATGCAGCTAATATGCTCTGTTAAACATCACTTTCAGGATATTTGAAAGCTAACAGCAATTTCACAGGAGAGCTAATGTTTTTATCTTCAACTGTATGTAAATGTACTACACTATTAATCCTGCTAATCTAACTATAACTAGCATCGGCACACAGTGTTCAGGATCAGTCTGTCACTGGTCGTCTGTGGTCAGAGCTCTTCTCTGACAGAGTCCCATTCTTGGCCGGGACCTTTCATCTCCCTCTTACTTCTGAGGGTCGCAGGACAGGCAGTATATCATTTCAAAAAGAACAGAAAAGCTTTCAAGTGAGCACGTCCCTTGAAACGCAAGCCAGACTGTAATTATAGTGTGGTGAGGATTTGAGCTTTGAGCTGTGCTGAAGATCATCTCTTGACTCATGAGGAAAATCTACTGAGGACATAATGGCTTTTGGGGTTAAACCACATACTACCTCATAGCGAACCGCAGCAGAGACCAGCAGAAGCAGTGGAGATGAGCTGGAAAGTTTTAGAGATATTGTTTTCATTTAAACTCACTAATCAAATCACATTTGTCATCATGTGACTCAGGGGTCATTCTAGGATTTTCAGATTGTTATTTAAAGCATTATTTAAAGCCCTTAAAACCTGTTTATTTAGAATTAAAGTCCCTTTAAGGCAAGTCATTTCACTCGACGGCCAACTTTGAAACACCTCTCGGGTAGTATGCTTGAGCATTCTGTCTGAATGGGGAAACATCAAATTCTCCAAAACTGCTTGCCAAGCTTACCATTGAATTCTATATTAGGAATCACCAACAAAATTAAACAACGACTGTGTCTTTAGTTTCATTTCTAAACATCCAAACCACACAAGAAACTCACGTCTGGTCCGAGCCCTTCCCCTGGAGTATTGTCAGTCTGTAGCGATCCATGATTGGTTCCTGTACTAGAAGGCAGGCATTATTCACCATATAGTGATTGATGATTGGCCCTGTATGAGTAGGCGGGGCTTTATTCACCATATTGACATTTCACTTTTCCCAGTTCAAAAAGATACGACTGATACAGTGTATCGGAAAGTATTCATAGCGCTTCACTTTTTCCACATTTATTTATGTTACAGCCTTTTTAATGACAATATAAAAAAAGATTTATTGAAATTGTTGGAAATTTATTAAAAATAACCTGAAAACCTGAAAAATACCATGTACATCAGTATTTACAGCCTTTGCTGTGAAGCTTTAAATTGAGCTCATGTACATTCTGTTTCCACTGATCATTCTTGAGATGTTTTAGCAGCTTAATTGGAGTTCGCCTGTGGTAAATTCAGTTGATTGGACATGATTTGAAAAGGCATACACCTGTCTATATAAGGTCCCAGGGTTGACAGTGCATGTCAAAGCACAAACCAAGCATGGGGACAAAGGAATTGTCTGTAGACCTCAGAGACAGGATTGTCTCGAGGCACAAGGCTGGGGAAGGTTGCAGAAAAATGTCTGCTGCTCTGAAAGTTCCAATTAGCACAGTGGTCTCCATCATCCATGAGGGGAAGATGTTTGGAACCACCAGGACTCTTCCTAGAGCTGGCCAGCCATCTAAGCTGAGCGATCGGGGGAGGAGGGCCTTAGTCTGGGAGGTGATCCTTACAGAAGGACAACCATCTGTGCAGCAATCCACCAATCAGGCCTGTATGTAGAGTGGCCAGACGGAAGCCACTCCCTGCCTGGAATTTGCCAAAAGGCATCTGAAGGACTCTCAGATCATAAGACACAAAAGTCTCTGGTCTGATGAGACTAAAATTGAACTCTTTGGAGTGAATTCCAGGCGTTACGTTTGGAGAAAACCAGGCACCGCTCATCACCAGACTAATACCATGCCTACAGTGAAGCATGGTGGTGGCAGCATCATACTGTGGGGATGTTTTTCAGCAGCAGGAACCGGAAGACTAGTCAGGATAGAGGAAAATATGAATGCAGCAATGTACAGAGACATCCTGAATGAAGACCTGCTTTAGAGTTCTCTTGACCTCAGACTGGGGCGACGGTTCATCTTCAGCAGGACAATGACCCAACTTATGAATAAACCGCCAACTTATCCAGCATATGTTTTACCCAGCGGATGTCGTTCCAGCTGCAACCCAGTACTAGGAAACATCCACACACTCATTCACACACATACACTGTGGCCAATTTAGTTTATTCAATTCACCTGTAACGCATGTCTTTGGAATGGGGGGGAACCGGAGCACCCGGAGGAAACCCACGCCAACATAGTGAGAACTTGCAAACTCCCCACAGAAATGCCAATTCACCCAGCCGTGACTTAAACCAGCAATATTCTTGCTGTAAGCCGACAGTGTTAACCACTGAGCCATTGTTTCCCTAATACTGGCTTATCACTTTTTCTATATCTTTTAACCACTAGCCCAGTGGTACTCAATTCTATAGTTCTTTTGACCACCAGCTTTGCATATTTTGTACATTTCTCTTACCACTTCAGAGGATTGATAATATTTGTAAACATATTTATGAGTATGATAGTTTTAAGAGGTTTCTTCCATTTGCAACATAGGCTCATTCTGAAAACGTAGCCCTATATACGTTTCTAGAAATCGCGAATTATGAAGCCAGAAGTACGTATGGCTGCATTTCGCCTTCAAAATGAACGCTATGTTGTATGACGTTGTTCCTTTTCTGTCTAACCAGCTCACCGCTTACCTCCATATGGATGGCTTTTCCGCTGTTACCAGTTTTTCCGGTACCTCGACGCATAGGATTTGAGATGAAGAGCAGAGTTGACCACGACACAGGGGTTCGAGTCTGGTGAAGAACGGTTTCAGTCAGCAGGTAAGACAAAAACAAAAGCCAAAAAATAAAATAAACAAGTGAATAACAGGGTGAGAATATGGTAAAATATGATATTATGGTAAAAATCAGGGGGCTTTTCTTTTTCTGGATTGCTTTTCAAAATGCTGTGGTTGGGTTTAGAGAAGGAATAGGCGGGTCAATCTGTGCTTTTCAAAATACAATTGGTTGAGTTTAGGAAAGGGGGAGGGTGGGGGAATAGGTCGGATGGTCAGTCAGTAAGTTAATCAGTCGACAGCAGCCTCTGGTGGATTTACGTGAGAACAGCAGCCATAAATGGCACTCATGAGAGAAATTTGAGATCTAAAAAAGCATACACAGCGGCCTCTTGTGGATTTGCGAATACAAAAAATGCAAAAAATAAAATAAATGTAGCTCCTGGGATGCTCTCCAGAAACGTATATAGGGATACGTGATCAGAATGAGCCTGGCTTCCAAAAATGGGTAAAGTGGGAGACTTTAGGTTCATATTTTCAAAATAAAATAACTCTAAACGGACGCGCAGATGTTATTTTTGAAATGACTTGATATAATTTGCTTAATTAATCAAAACTGTTTTTCTTCAAATTTAGGCTTTTCAAAAAAAATTTAAGGAGATGCAAAATGTAGCCACAATTCTAGACTCACCCACTGAATGTTTTTCTGTTTTAACAGCCCCATTAACAATGACCTAGTGACACTCATGATGCGACTTCAAACTGTACAAAGGGTTCTTGCTTGGTTGGCTGGACTTGTATTTGTCATTATAATATTGGTGGATTTTGTCCCAAAGGCCATTATGTGGTTACACGATTATAAGATCTTCCTTATTACTTGCATTTGGTTTGACTTAGTCACACACGCTCTTCTAAAACTGTTTTAACATCTGCCCCACCAATGTATGGTTTTTAGCGGGAACACCAATTCCACAATCCAGTATATCTGTATATCCGCTTTTAGCATTTCAGAAGACGAACACACAAAACGAATCAAATAAACCTGATGCAAAGCAGATGTTTGGGGTGGGTGATCGGGTCAGATCTTAATCCCAGAACTATTAATCCAGCATTTTGCTACATTTCCTCCTCTTTGTAAACGATTCAGCGAAGAAAGAGGAAAACATCATACGCTCACATCTTTTCCATATTTTATATATGGCGGTGTCGATTAAAATGAGCATAAATTTGCAATGATTAATGCAATGCTTTAAAATTTATGATGGCAAAATTGTATTTTGACAGCGGTTCATAAATAACAATGAACTAGAGAGATGATTCACTTGTCACTGATGGAGATTTTTTCCCATTTACTGCCTGAGAGAAATCTTATTGTTTTTAGTACACTGAAAAAAGTGTTGCGTGCAAAACTGTTGCACACAATTTATTTGTGTTGAATTTAAACAAACAAATTAAATTGAGCAATGTTCAACTTAATTTGTTTGTTTAAATTCAGCCTAAATAAAATGTTTACAACCACTTAACGTAAAAAAATTTAGTAAATTTAAGGAATCATCTTTGAATAATTTTTTTCAGTGTAGCCTACTGTCACGGATTGGCCAGGCTCTTCCACCAGTATCACGCAACGAGCATCCTCACCTGAGTATTAACCACGCACAGCTGCACCCAATCACTCAGACTCACTATATAAGCACACACCTCACCTCACTCATTGTCCGGTCTCGTTCCCACGAAGCGGACTCATAGCGAGTACATCCTGGTAGGCACTATCACTATATATATATATATATATATATATATATATATATATATATATATATATATATATATATATATATATATATATATATATCTCATCTGAACGTACCTGATCTCCGTTTCCTTCCAGTCTGTCCGGTGTCCTGTCAGAGTTGTGTGTATCGTCAGTCTGTCTTCCCCGCAAGCCCTCTGGTGTGTGCATTCGGTCTTCCTCAGTGTCTGTCATCCAACCTGCCACATAGAAGAATCATCAGCTCAACCGATCTCCATTCACTTCTCCTACGTTATCCTTTTGTGCTCCAATGTTGGAATAAACATCTTTATTTACTTACTCACCTTGTTTGTCCGTCTGCTTCCCTTAACACCTACATGGTATGTATTGGTCAGTTTTGAAAAGAAAAGGTATATAGGAAGCCTATAATGCAAGTAAGGTGTAAGAAAATACAGATAGAGGTATGAGTGAAACAATGTCCACCATTATTTAGTGTAAAATTTTAAAGTTACAAAAAATAATCGACAAACTTAATTTTGGTCATACTAAATGTAATTGTGTTTGGGGGGGAGGGGGGGGACATTTTATTGAGCTTCCTTTTGTGTTAATATTACATTGACCCTTATATTGTTTTTATATTTATTTTAGTTTCAGTTCATTTGTTCAGCTTTTGTCATTTTTATTATTTTGTTACATATTCCTACTGAGCCTACACTACTTGACAAAAGTCTTGTTGTCAATCCCAGTTGTAAGAGCAACACATAATAACTTGACTTTAGTTGATCATTTGGAAAAGTGGCAGAAGGTAGATTTTTCTGATGAATCATCTGTTGAACTGCATTCCAATCATCGCAAATACTGCAGAAGACCTATTGGAACCCGCATGGACCAAAGATTCTCACAGATATCAGTCAAGTTTGATGTAGGAAAGATCATGGTTTGGGGTTACATTCAGCATAGGGATGTGAGAGAGATCTGCAGAATGTATGGCAACATCAACAGCCTGAGGTATCAAGACATTTGTGCTGCCCATTACGTTATAAACCAGGAGAGGGCAAATTCTTCAGCAGGATAGCGCTCCTTTTCATACTTCAGCCTCCAAATCAAAGCTCCTGGAAGCAAAGAAGGTCAAGGGGCTCCAGGATTGGCCAGCCCAGTCACCAGAAATGAACATTACTGAGCATGTCTGGGGTAAGATGAAGCAGGAGGCATTGAAGATGAATCCAAGGAATCTTGATGAACTCCGGAAGTCCTGCAAGAACGCTTTCCCATTCCAGATGACTTTATTAATGAGTTATCTGAGTCATTGCAGAGATGTGTGGATGCAGTCCCCCAAGCTCATGGTCATATATACACAATATTAATTATTTTTCCACTGCAGCATGACTTTATATTCTATAATGTACATTATTTCTGTTAAATGACAAGACTTTTGTCTGAGCAATGTCAGACCTTACTGTTCTAATTAAATAATTAAAATTCAGGGCATGATCATATTTTATTTCTGTAAATACATGCAATCTAGAGGCCTTTGCCTTTCGTATAAGCCACTTCTCATACTACATGATCAACTAGAAGTCAAGTTATTATTTTTTGTTTCTAAAACTTGGATAGACAACAAGCCTTTTGTCAGGTAGTGTACATTTAATAGAAATATATTATTAAAACCCATATTATTTGTTACATTTAATAAAAAAATTCATAATTTGGTCATTCCAAAATGGTAGCATGTTTTGATTCCCACATATTAGAATTAAATAAACATCGGATAGATAAAACACTTTAATTCTTGTATTTAATTCAGTTGCGATTTAAAACACTTTTTGACATTTGTCACGTCTATAACTTGCGTTAAAATATCAGAATTGTGTTCAAAATAATACACTGACAAACAGCTCATATTTGCTTGATTAAATCATAGGCTTTGCTTTATAAACATTTACAGCAAACAGAAAAAAGTCCTTGACTCGGGGTCAGCGTAAACAGTGAGTGGCTGGAGGTGTCACATGTCCCGGACCCAGCGCCTCTTCCTCTTCATCTTTAGGCATGTGAAGGCTGTAGAGCTACTTTAGGCCTCCGACAGGGTCGCTGTAGCACAACCCTTCCCTTAACATCCACAAATCACCCTCTTTCTCAAGGACCTGTCATCCATACAGAGCTCAGATAAAGTCCAAGAACAGTTAGTCCTGAGGCTGTGTCTGTTTCTTTTGGCAGCTTTGTCGCTCATATACTGTGCATATTCATAACATACTCTATTATCTCATAATAGAAGTAATTTCTTTCAGTGTTTCGATGTTTTGAAGTGCTTTAAAATTTGAATCTTTTATTAGATTTTTTTATTCTAATAGCTCCTTTCCATTATAAAAAACGAATAATGACATTTCGGTTTTATCAGTAAGTGTGGTTGAGATCAAACACATCAAACAAAAAGCAAATGAGAAGCGTCTTGAAGGGGGCAGGCATGTCAGATGCTAGAGAGCATTAGATTGGTCTGAAGATATGGTGAGAATCTGTGTGAAGTGATGTCTATTGACCCTTTTCACATTTCTGGGTTTCTCAGTTCAATTCAATTCACCTTTATTTGTATAGCGCTTATACAATGTAGATTGTGTCAAAGCAGCTTCACATAAAAGGTCATAGTAAATAGGAACAGTGTAGTTCAGTTTGTAGTGTTTAAGTTCAGTTCAGTTTAGCTCAGTTCAGTGTGGTTTAAAAATCACCACTGAGAGTCCAAACACTGAAGGGCAACACCAACGATGCGCAGCTCTACAGATCCCGAACCATGCAAGCTAGTGGCGACAGCGGAGAGGGAAAAATCTTTACTAATTGGCGAAAGTGAAGAAAAAAAACCTTGAGAGAAACCAGACTCAGTTGGGCACGACCATTTTAATTTCTCCGCTGGCCAAACGTCTTGTGCAGAGCTGCAGTCTCAGCGGCGGAGGCTGGAAGCTGGCCTCAGCGAAGACTCGTCTGTCTCTGGAGCGTCACAGGAATCAGTCTCATGTTCTCCACTCCTCCATGACCACCACAGTTGGGGGAAGTCGTCATAGTTGAGAAAACTCAGAGAGCAGTGAATGGGAGAAAAATCTTTTTTTTACAATCTTATTTGCTCAAATAATAAACTCCTCGATGATGTTATAAAGACTCAGAAAAAGGAAAAAAAATAGTGTGAGACTGATGACACAGCCTGATCTCACGAGGAAACGTAAGTATTTTACGTTTTGTCAGTTTAGCGGCTAATTCGTACGAATTTATATGAGTTCAGTCGTACGAAAATGTACGATTTTAAAAAGGAGGCGTGGCACCTAACCCCAACTGTCATTGGGTGATGAGCAAATCGTACTAAATTGTACGAATTAGATTGAACAAATTCATACGAATTAGCCACTAAATCAAAAAGTTACGAATTGCCGTGAGATTGCGTTGGATTGCAGTTACGTTGGATTGCAGTTACGTTGGATTGCAGCCAGAGGAGATAATAACATCAAATTTACTGTCCTGTCGTATAGACGCTGCATCAGATACGCCACACACAAGCGATAATTTATAAATTACAAGCGATTCATAAATTACAAATTCGTTATTTGTAACTTGAAGCAAAGATGATATAATACACACATAAATACATATAAATGTTCATACGTTTATACAGGGTCCATAAAACATTAATCAATTTAGGCAGAAGTGGCAAAATGCCAGCTTTGGATGTTTTATATCTTCTAAATGAGAATTTTGTCACTGTTTTGCAGCACACTAGCTCCAAACATACTGGCACCAACACCTAAAAACTTTATTTTAAATTCACATGAGCTTTTAAATTGATAACATCAATAATAATAAATGTTTCTTAAGCAGCATTCTTAGAAGCATAATAATTAAATATTTTTAAATGTCAAAATGTTTAACTATGTATCTGTTTTTGCTGTATTTTGGACACATTGAATGTAGCTTTGGTGATATATATTTTACTAGAAGTTTACTAGAATTGTACTGTATATCACAATAGAGAAGAGACTATTCCAATATTCATCTCCTTCATTTAATAAATTTAAAATACATTCTTATTGATATAATGTGCATTTCAAAATGTCCAAATTAATATTTTACTACACTGAAAAAAATTACTTTAATTTGTTTTTCTCAAAGAAATATACATTTTTTTAACATTAGATAAAAAGTATAATCAGTCACACTTTATTTTGATGATCCGTTTGTTGAATGTAGATTCCATTGCATCTACATGCCTAATTCTCATTAGGTTATAAGTAGACTGTTAGGTTGGGGTTGAGGTTAGGGTTAAGGTTAGTTAACATGTAACTGCAAAGTTTCTTATAGTCAGTTAATGTCTGATGAAGGAGCAGTATCAACAGATATTAAGTAGACAGTCTATTCAGCCTGATCTCACGAGAAAACATAAGTATTTTACGTTTTGTCAGTTTAGTGGCTAATTGTACAATTTTAAGAAGGAGGCGTGGCACCTAACCCTACCCCTAAACCCAACTGTCATTGGGGGATGAGCAAATCATACCAAATTGTACGAATTAGATCGTACGAATTCATACGAATTAGCCACTAAATCAAAAAATTACGAATTGCCGTGAGATTGCGTTGGTCTATTAATACTCAAATGGTCCATCAAAATAAAGTATTATGGTATAATCTTGCTTTGGACCAACTTAAACAAATTACTGCAATTTGTTACATCTAAATTTATAAATTAGCCTCAAATTATAGTTTTTACTTGGTTGAAAATGAAAAATGCATTTTAATATTAATCAAACATTTATTCTGCCCAAAGAAAAAATCATACATTGACTCCAAGTTAAAATGTTGTTTTCATAGATGTTTAATTAATTGAACTTATAATCAAAACAGGTAAAGTTGTACTTTAAACTAAACTGTATTAAATACATATAATGTTAGGCTATGCTTACGCTGGTTATTTTATTTTCAAAAATGAGGTAAACAATCTGCTGGCTATACATGTCATGCAAGATAGTGATCAAACTTACATTAGAAGTACATAAAAGGGATATTCTACCAGAAACGTACATTATGTGTCCTTGAAAGAAAAACATAAATACATTAAATAGAAAGTATTTAAGCCCAAAAAGATTGTAAAATGGACTGATGGTGATTTCTGTAAGCTGTTTTGTGGAGGAATATGTCATTCATTTGGTTTCTTTAATAAAAACACTTACAAACCCTGTCATTGTCCCCAGCCACACACTTATCACATGACCATCCCTGTCAACCCTCCCGTTTTTCCCGGGATTCTCCCGTATTTTACAGTTCTATCCCGCTATCATCCCGTAAAGGTATTTTCCCGTATTTTCAGTCTTTTTCTAAATGGTGGCAATAAACATTAAAGAGCCGTTCCTCATACGCAACCCATACTGCCGAACCACCAGGGGCCGCCCCTTGCTCTTAAATGTGAGTGTGTTCTGTGCTTTCGCTTTATTTAGGCATGAAAACACTTTGAAATAAATATAAAAACGGGGGGATTCCCTTCCTTTTTATTACAGGTGCCGTCGCCCCTCCTATGAAATCTTCAAAACAGTTATTTCACGAGTTCACACTTGCAATAGTTTCAGAATAAAGCATATTTGGCGTGCTGTCCGGGGAGAGGGCTCTGAGCTCGGAGAAGACACCCCAACTCGAGTTATTCCCCTTATCAGGAAAAAGAGAGGAATTGGGATTCGAGCGAAGGATCTAGCCCGCACCCAGAACGCTCCCCCCGGGATTGTAATGCTTAAGAGGTGAAGTGACGGGGTGATTAAAGTCGTAAGATGCTGCAGGTAAGACAGCTTTGGTATATATAGGGGTTTGGTCAAGAACTGATTGGATAATAGAATAATTGTCAATGACGTATTGGATACAGAAACTTCTGCGCGTGCTCCTCCCGAAATTTGTTTATGAAACATCACATAGCGGTGCGTGGCTGTCGGCTGACGTGCTTCATAGTGACAAATAGTCACTGTTTCCCAAACGGTTCTGTTCATGTGATTTGAAGTGGTGCGAAAGTCTGGGTTTTGGGTGCGTGTTTGAACAGACATATACACATAATTAATAATAATAACATCTAAAGATGTCGATCTTGGTGGTTTTTTTTCTCAAACACAACTAATTTTGTCCTAAATGAGCATAAAAAGTT
Source organism: Danio aesculapii (assembly GCF_903798145.1). Lineage (NCBI taxonomy): Eukaryota > Metazoa > Chordata > Actinopteri > Cypriniformes > Danionidae > Danio > Danio aesculapii. The sequence goes on from NC_079447.1 coordinate 44,880,468, forward strand.
AGGAAAGCAATCGAAAGCTATTATTATTATTATTATTGTCCCTTATTATGGTGGACATATCTCTTATTTTCACATTCCAATGTTGACAGGTATGCACATGACATGAAAACTGCTGGTTTAAAGTAGAAATGTTGCTCTGAGGAAAAACTAATGTTTTTAAGTATACCTACAGTAGGGGGGTTGTTTTTTTATCGTTTTTTTTTTTTTTTTGCTTTAGGGCAAAAGTATTGGTAAATAGTATTCAAGCTGTAACATTTATGAAAACCTGTTAAAGAGCATTCTAAGATTTAATTTAATGGACGCAATATCAAATAGTACAATTTTAAGATATAATTTCCCTTTTATTTCCCATCATAGTTTTTTATCAATCCTAAATGCCACTGTATATTTTTGGGAAGGTCAGAGGTCAGAGGTGAGGTGAGTGAGTGTCAGTCACGTCTTCACGGGGTCTGGATGAACAAGGCTGCGCTGAAGAGCTCTGTCACTGAGACGTGCCCCGTGTTGACCTGGAGGCCGCGCAGGGTGACATTCTTGCTCAGGTTAGCATGTTGTGTCAGATTGCGAGACGTTCTGCTGATGGAGGAGTGGACAGGTGTGTCTCTTCCACAGCTGGATTCATAAATCATATCAGACAGCACTTCACAGAAGCTGCCTCCTCTATATCTCTGATCAGAGACTATTTGCAGATATTTTGTTTAATCTAATGGATTGATTGTTAGTTTGGAGTGTTTTTAGATCTTTTGTTCTTGAAGTTGATCTCTAAAGCCCTTCTACAATGTAGATTGTGACATAGCAGCTTAACGTAGATGAAGAAAAGGGAATAAAAATCCAGAACAATGTTTCATTCCAGTATGTCAGGCAGGCAGGAGAGAAGTGTAGAATAATGGTGTAGTTTTAGTTACAGTTTTTCTCAGTGGCTTTGATGCATTTCTCACAACACTATTTACATTTGCACAACAGTTCAACATTTCTCAAAACAATTAGTCATTTGTGCGCATCGTAGTAGCAGTTTCTCATTCTGTCCAACAAATTGCAAATGCTATCAATTGCTTTCATACAACTCTCTGCTGTTTTATAACATTATCAGTTGCTTATGTCATGTAGGTCAAAATTAACTAAACTTGTGAATGCTGAATAGTCATTCCATTTAAAACTAATAGTCCTCATTTCAATACTTGAGTCATTACATATAAAAATGTTGAACTAGTTGTCAAAATCTGTCGAGCTAATTTGATCAAAAAAAAATTATTATTTTTCTTGAAAATGTCTTCTAAATCGAACTAATTCTTCTAATTGAATTTCATGAATGATTTACAGACCTCTGTATGGTGTATGCTTAGTTCCAATATGTACTGCAATATTGTTTACAGTTGTGCAAAGCTCTACCCAAAGGAAGTTTGAGTTTGTTGTAAATAAGGGTGTATTTCTTCTTTTGCACAATGCTGTGAATAAATTAGAATTGCAAAGAGCAAATGCAGTGTAAGTGTGAAACATATTCAGTGTCTTGTACTCAGATTCCTCACTAAACGCAGCGATGTCTAACTGTAGTTTTCAAATGGCTGTGCAAATTGTATATATACTAGTAATAGTAATTGTAAAATACTCTTTTTTTCATTGGAAAAAATGTAGAGAGAAAACTGTCATAATGAAAACATAACAAAGCCATTTGACTATATGTTCATAAACAATGGTTTCCGGACTTTTCATCTTGATGACACTGACACTTTCATTGACATGAATACTTGCTTTTGAGGAATGAGCTCTCCATTTTGAGCAAGCTTTTGCAGGTTATCAACAAGGTTTTGCAGTTTGTACTTATTGTTTTCAGAAATGCATTTACTGTTGTGAAAATGTAACTAGTGTTGTGAGCAATACACCAAAGCGACTAAAAAAAAAACTGTAATACAATGACACTGTTAAAGGCAATGAAGAGTAACTTCACCATCCTATAGCAATCAAACTAGTGGCAGAGAGTGAGCATTTTTGTTTGGATTCACTTTTACATAAATTATTTCAAATTGTTGATGCTTAATTAAAGAGTTTATTTGTGAGAATGGTCAAATTCAGAACAATTTCAAGTATGGGCACCATACTTGGCTGCATGTCATGACTCCCTTTTCCTTTCTTTCCTTTTCTTTATTTCAAAATAAATAACAGATAGATAGATAGATAGATAGATAGATAGATAGATAGATAGATAGATAGATAGATAGATAGATAGATAGATAGATAGATAGATAGATAGATAGATAGATAGATAGATAGATAGATAGATTCTTAACATTCTTATCATTTTATATTTGTATATTAATTTTAAATTTGAGTATATAAAATTTTTCTATTTCAGTATTTTTTTGTGAAATATACTCTTAATTGTTCTTAGAGAATTTTTCACATAACTTCAGTCCAGGCTCAGTTGCTATATGTGCCATAAAATGCCTTGCTCCAAGTCAAATCCACTAGAGGGTGCTCTAGTAAAAATGTCTACATTTTTGCAAAATCTGACCTGTTACTTTGGATACGTTTTGATGTACGTTTCAAATCAAATCACTTTTATTGTCACATCATCAGCAGCACGTTCAGATACACGTCCTTCTTGTACACGTTCACATGAAGAGGGGGCTTGTCATACAGAACACCTAGACCACCAAACCGCTGAGCTAAACTCCTCTCTAAACTGACCAATAGTGTTTTCTAAAAATAAGAATAAAAGAAAATTGCACTGCAACCACAGTTTTACCTTGATTGATTTGTTCTTTTTTGTGGAAAACTGATTCACTGTTCATTGAGTATTGAATGCTTATTTTCATGGTAGGTTGAAGCAATTACTGATGAGAAACGAGTGTGATGTGGCACAAAAGCAGCCGAGCTTTTATTATTCCACAGTCGACCATGATCAGGATCATGTATAGAAGAAGCGGATTTATCATCTTAAATAAACTTTAGGGATCTGTTATAATGCTGCTCTGTGCAGACTTCTAAACAGATCCCCTGGTTTTTTGCGATTCCGTGATCGCTGAATCCAACGCAAAATCAACAAACACTTGCACATTTGTGTGATCCTGCAATGCAAAATAATCACAGTAAAATGTAAATAATCTCCTAAAACATCCAATTCCAAACTATTTAATCAAATTATATTTATTTCAGTTTGCAATGTATGGTATTTTGACTTATAGACGTTGCATTTGCAGCGCATGTGATGTATTTTAGTGTCTCGAAAAATGACGTCTCACCTTCGCCCTCACAATCATTACATTACATGAGATTTGGGGGAAATGTTTTGCAGCCTGTGCAGAAAGCAGATGCAATGAAGCGCATGAGATTTACATGTGAAGCCAGTGCAAAGATTAAATTAAGTTAGGCATCCTGTGGCGCAAATTTGGTGTTTTGTGCATTTGACGCGCAGCAGACTGCAAAAGTAAGTAGGAGCAAACATCTAATAAATGGAGCAATGGAAAAGGCAGAAAAGCAAGCAGCTTTAAAGGAATTAAACCGAATTGAAGGACATTATTTCTGCTTTACATGTATGGCCGGTATGATGACAATCAAATCGATAAAGGATTTCGCTTAACTCTTTCCCTGTCATTGATGAGAGAAAACGTTTGCCTGTCATTGACGAGTTTTACAACAACCCATGTTTTAGGTGTATTACAGTAGGGGAAGCCCCAACGCATGTCCTGAGTTAGGTACATGATGTCAGATACTCCAGGGAGGGAAATCTAAGAGAAAGTAAGATTGTAGATAAAAATAAGAGTAATACAATCTTCCTTTGGCTTAATCCCTACTGTTTTAGGTCTGATTTAAATTTTGTCTTGACTAGAGACCAAAATAACAAAGCTTTATTTTTATGATTTGTGTCATTGTGTCAGATTGTACACCTGACAAACTAGGCTACCTAATATGGTAAATAAATAAATAAATATATATATATATATATATATATATATATATATATATATATATATATATATATATATATATATATATATATATATATATATATATATATATATATGCTAAATATATGTCTGCACATTTCTGGGATTTACCACCACAAAATCAGTAGAGGGTCTGTGTAATACACAGAACATATGAAAACATATTTGTTGTTTCCGTGTTTTATACAACTTAAAACTAGAGTGTGTATGACATCTTTGGCTACCCGATGACACTTCATTTTACTAGTTAATATAACTTATTTGAATGAAGTTGATTAATAAATTAATTTCGAGAGGAGCTCGTGTTTATGATTAAGTGCAGCCGGTCTTGCATTAGCTAATGTATGATCCACCAATCAGACGAAGCCTTACTCACTATAAATAACCAGAGTGTCTTACCGTAACCATCATCGTGTTAAAGAATCTCCCCTTCCACCCCTACTCCTCCCCCTTTTCCCTTGACAGGGCTACACTGCAGTCAAGTGATTGGTACTGTTGCCTCACAGCAAGACTGTCACTGGGTCAAGTCTTTTCCGAATTGAAGGACATTATTTCTGCTTTACATGTATGGCCGGTATGATGACAATCAAATCGATAAAGGATTTCGCTTAACTGATGACAGGTGTACAGATTGTACACCTGACAAACTAGGCTACCTAATATGGTAAATAAATAAATAAATATATATATATATATATATATATATATATATATATATATATATATATATATATATATATATATATATATATATATATATATATATATATATATGCTAAATATATGTCTGCACATTTCTGGGATTTACCACCACAAAATCAGTAGAGGGTCTGTGTAATACACAGAACATATGAAAACATATTTGTTGTTTCCGTGTTTTATACAACTTAAAACTAGAGTGTGTATGACATCTTTGGCTACCCGATGACACTTCATTTTACTAGTTAATATAACTTATTTGAATGAAGTTGATTAATAAATTAATTTCGAGAGGAGCTCGTGTTTATGATTAAGTGCAGCCGGTCTTGCATTAGCTAATGTATGATCCACCAATCAGACGAAGCCTTACTCACTATAAATAACCAGAGTGTCTTACCGTAACCATCATCGTGTTAAAGAATCTCCCCTTCCACCCCTACTCCTCCCCCTTTTCCCTTGACAGGGCTACACTGCAGTCAAGTGATTGGTACTGTTGCCTCACAGCAAGACTGTCACTGGGTCAAGTCTTTTCCTGGTCAAGTTGACATTTCTGTATGGAGTTTACATGTTCTCCTCGTGCTCGTGTGCGTTTCCCCTGGGCTCCGTGGTTTCCTCCCACAGACAAGATATGTGACATAAATTGACCAAACCAAATCAACACCATAGAAGAGCACTTAATCAGTAGTATATCTATCCACAGTAATGCCTTATTCCTATTCACCATAACAAGTAGGGGAGTTCTCGAGATCTACCTGAGCTCAAACTCTCATCTCGCCCTACAATGGGAGGCAGTCCCAGGCTTGAGTATCTCATGAGCTCAGGGCTCTCTCCCGGGACCGCATACCAAATACGCTCTATAATCAATCATCAGCTAAGGGTGAACTCTTGAAATATTCTTCAAAACATTTGCGATAATGTAAGCACATAAGTCAGCAACATCTTCTCTTCTAGAGGTTTTTGGATATTGTGATACAAACATCTTACATGTTGTGCCTTTAAAAGAAGAAAACTAATCACACATTTGGATAAACCTGGTATTCATAAGTGTCTAATCCCACAGAACTGAGAAAAAAAGGTACCGAAAAACTAATGTCTTTAAATGAGACCTGTTAAGCATTTTTCTGTCATCCTCCATTTCTCTTTTGGATCAAGTAAGCAACAGGGTTGTTATTTCCATATTCATTTACCGTTTTATTTCATCTTCTGGCTGAATCAATTGCACACAGCAGGCTTGTTTCAAAGTTCTTCTAAGCTATTAAAGGCAATGGGGCGATACCCGAAAGCCACAGTTGAGGCCAAACGGGCCATGCCCTGGAGCTTATTAAAACGGTTCCTCCCTGAGGGTCAAGGACTTCTCTTGGGTTGCACTGTCAACAGGTCAGCCCCACATTATGAGGACGGCACCGGAGGTCACTGAACCTGCTTCACAAACTCTGCTCTGCCACGTCTAAATAAAAGCGGAGACGCAGTCAGTTGAGCTCATGTCACTGCTTTTGTTCCTGCATTCAAACTCGCTTGACCAGTTCAAATGTGACAATGCCCCCTGCTGGGACTCAAACAATGACTGTCAGGGCCATTTATATTCATCTACACAGCCAAAAACTTAACAAAGTCTTGTCTGCTTACCAAGATAGCATTTGTTTTAGCAAAAATACAGTAAAAACAGTAATGCTGGGGGAAAAATAAATAAATAGATGAAATTCGGTATCACTTCAGTCTTCAGTGTGAGGTGATATCATTCTAACATGCTGATTTGTTGCTCAATTTGTTGAGATATTTTTTATTCATTTGACATCTATAATGAAAAAAAAAAAATAGAATGTCCTAAATTCATTAATTAATTAATTTCAATGCATGTTACGTTTTGCAAAAATGTAGGCTGAGGCACATAAATCTAATGACCCTGAGCTGAATTTACTTGAAATCTACTAGAAGTACAAAAAAGTGTTGACAAAAAAATAATACTGAAATAGGAATATTTATATATAGGAACACTTTCCAAAATGAATCCTCATTGCATTTAACAAGTTTACAATGATAGTAAGTTTTTAATGATTAATGAAGGAATTATAATGTTTTGTTTTGTATTTCATCCTCATTTACAAGTAGCAGAGTATTTACAGCTACTTTATATTTCTGTCCGTTTGCATCCTGTCCCTTTGTGCCACCTGGCAGCATGGTCGCAAACTGCTGTTACACCTTAAAACGTGTTCTTAATCGCTTATTGCCTATCTATCTATCTATCTATCTATCTATCTATCTATCTATCTATCTATCTATCTATCTATCTATCTATCTATCTATCTATCTATCTATCTATCTACCTACCTACCTACCTACCTACCTACCTATCCATCCATCCATCCATCCATCCATCCATCCATCCATCCATCCATCCATCCATCCATCCATCCATCCATCCATCCATCCATCCATCCATCCATCCATCCATCCATCCATCCATCCATGCATCTATCTATCTATTTGTCTTTCTTTCTGTCTGTCTATCTATCTAAAAATATATTATAACATTCAAAAAAATTGTTTATTGGATCTTTTTTTTTTAAGTTTAAAAAGTAACAAGAAAAGATCAGAAATTAATATTTTGTAAAATAACCCATTTACACTATCACAACACTAACTTTTTTAGGATTGTTATTTTAGGATATATTTGATGATTCATCAGTAGGTCCACACAGAAACTGCGCGCGCAGAATTCCGCAGATTTTCTGCAGATTTTCCGCAGATTTTTAGCCCATCATTAATTCTGTTTATTTACTTGAGTAAATGTGTGTAAATCTATAATTATTCAGTTTTTAAATTAATTTCAGTAATATTATTGACATATGAAAATGTTCATCTGATTTATTTACAATGCAGTTTGTATAATATTTTCTGTCTTTTAGTAGATATATTATATGAGAGACTTGCTTTGTTCACCAAATAAAGTGAATCTAATTGGATTTGCGTTTTAAACATTAAATAAAAGTTAAAAAGATACTATCTATTATTTCACGTATTTGGGTTTTAGTTATGATACTCCAAAATAATTCCGCAGAAATCCGCAGATTTTTACCAAAATTCTCCGTCCGCAGATTCCATCTGGCCCTAAGAAATAAGAACAGTTGTTTTAATTTATTAAACTTTGGTAACATTATAAATGCTGGCAAATGCTGTCATTTGTAGCAGTTTTGATCAATTTAATGCATTCATTGTAAAAAAAAAAAAATGTATTAGCAAATTTTCAGTAGCTCATGATTCATGGCATTATTTTTGTTTATTTTCGCTTTTGAAGTGCATTATAGAACCTTGACCTTTGCTATAATAGCTTTTGTTACAGTAAAGTTTACCAAAATTACTTTTATTGATATTTTTAGTCCTTTAAAACAATATATTATCTGAGCTTGTGTTGTAAATTATGGTACAAAAACCTATCCTGTTATTTTATGGATCTACTGTATTTTTTATTTTGTGGATCTGTGACTTATACCTCCAGCTTCTCCACGATGGACATCATGTGTTCTCCAGCGCCTAGAATGCAGCTCTGCATTAGCTCTGCGCCTAGAATGGTCGTGCCCACTTGAGCCTGGATTCCCTCAAGGTTTTTTCCTTCACTTTCATCAATTGGTAAAGTTTTGTTTCTTTTCACTGTCACCACTGGCTTGCTTGGTTTGGGAATTGTGGAGCTGCGCATTGATGAATTTGCTCTTCAGTGTTTGGACTTTTAGCAGTGAAAATTAGACCACAGTAAACTGAACTAAACTGAAATTCAACTCTGAAATTCAACTTCTATGTTAAGCTGCTTTGACACAATCTACATTGTAAAAGCGCTATAGAAATAAACAAACATATTTCAATACACGTTATTTTTATACAGTATTTTTTCCAAATTATATTTTATAATTAAATGCTGTTTGAGCAGAGATCTAAAACTTTAAAACTATTCACTTGCAGATAAATCATGATAAATAAACGATTAACTCTAATCCTCTAATGAAAAATGAAAAAATGAAATCCTCTAATGAAAATTATATACAAATGCAATTGAATAAAGGTCAGTATTACAAATATAAATAATAGACAAATTGTTTTCGGCTTCTGTCCATTTGTTAGTTTAGTAACACTTTATTTTTATGGTCCATTTGAGTATTAGTGGACTGTCTGCTTACTATCTGTTGATACTGCTGTTAAACAGACATTTAACTGACTATAAGTAACTTTGCAAGTACATGTCAACTTACACTAACTTACACTAATTCCCAACCTCACAGTCTACTTATAATCTAATGCGAATGAGTTGGCATGTAGATGAAATGTAACTTAAATTCAACAAACGGACCATCAAAATAAAGTGTGACCGAAAGTTTTGTATGAAAGGTGGCCTGTAATACCTAACGGCACTGCCTCTATATTTATCCAGTATTGTTTGTATCCGATACGAGTCATGGGCTTCAAAGGGATGCACACATGAGCAGTCTGCATGCCGCCATCTCTTTGAAATTCAACACTGTTATGTGATGTTGTTGCGGTAACTGTCCTTCAAAGTGACAAGCCAATAAACAAGGGGCCTAAACAGGAGGTTTCAGAGTTGTCAAGACATAGTTAGTATGCAAGACTTTCACTAACATTATGCATAATGAAGTTGCTATATCTTTAATACAAAAATAACTGCAGGTGACAGAAAGAACGGACACAAATAACTCTAGCATGAAAGTGGGCATGTGTTATGGTAATTATTCTTTGTACAATGTAAATGTAATGTCAAATACCATGGTGCTGTTGTAACTAATCAGCATCAATATGGTAATATTTATGTACATATCACTGTAAAAAAAATAAGCTGACTCAACTTAAATTGTAAGGCAATTTGCTGCAGAGCTTTTTTTAGTTGACTTAAATTGAGTTAAGTGCAGTACTTTATTAAAAGTTGAGTCAACTCAAAATAATTGGTGCAATTTTACAATTTAAACTTTTTTATAGGTACAGTTTATATGTAATACGTAATATATACCTTATATAATCATTGTACCGTCACATTGTACCTTTTAGGGCACCAGTCATTCTCGCATGGTAATTTTCGTCACACACCAAAACGGTGATTATCACACAAAATTTGAATCCAAACATCCTAATAAACATCAGAATGCAGTACTATGTATATGAGCTGCATGTCCCTAAAAATAGGATGTACTGTAGGCATGTTGCTCAATCTGCCCAGGTTGCATCTGCCTAATTTGGCTTCTATCAAGTGACAGATAAATTTGTGTCAAAATACCATAGAGCGATTAGTCATCTGGTGTCGACATCAACAACAAAACATATGGGAGAGATTTTCTTTTCACTTCCAACAGCTTGTTTGTCGTACAGCGCGCTATCAGAGATTCTGTGAGATTCTTTGTTTTGAAACATTTTCAGGCGTTATAATATAATAATTCTAATAATTCAAATTAATTTGGCGCAGTGGGTAGCGCTGTCGCCTCACTGCAAGAAGGTCACTGGTTCGAGTCTCGGCTGGGTCGAGCTTTGGCATTTCTGTGTGGAGTTTGCATGTTCTCGCTGTGTTTGCTTTTTCAGTTTATTCATGACAATTTGCTTTTGTATAATGTTATTATTATTTGTATAATTTATTATATGCAAATTTACATTTGTTTTATTAAAAACAAGCTTAGATTTGTCCCATATAAGGTATAAGAATAGGACGTGTATTTGGATATAACTTTTTTGACCACATTTCATTATTATTGTTTATTTATTCGTTTATTTATTCGTTCAAATTTATTCGTTTGCTGGAAATTAGAACTGAATTTAGAAATAGTTTTGAAACAAATCTTATGCGCTTAACAAACGAAATTAAATATGCAGGCTAATAGAGATCTTCAGTGGAGTGCGTACAACTGTTTCCTTATCAACAAAAGTAAAGGAGTAAAGAGCAAAAGTTAAGTAAAGAGAAAGTAAAGAGTCCCAATGGAGGAGTATCGTTCTTTATCCTCGCTGCAGATGGTCTGTTTAACTGGTTTATCACAAGTGAAGCGTTCAGTTTGTCCACTTACAAAGTTCCCCATAAAAATAGCAAATGCACCATGGCCTGATGCAACTGACTCTTAAAGGAAATGTGAGACGAGACTCTGATTGGTTTATTCTCAAAACACCCATAACTCATTATGAGAAGAATAAGCACAACCCTGTTAGACCATGCGCCGCAGCCATATTTTTCCATCCATAAAATAGAAAAAGTGGATTCGGAGACATCCTTTATGCTTTTGCGTCATGTGCTTTAGACTTTGCACCTAGATCAATAAAATAGAGCCCTTAATTTCAACACGGCTGAATTGAGTACTGATGTATACGTAACATATGGAGAATTTGGCATTTTTCTGGCCTCAACTAAATTTATAATAGAAATGATACCTTTTTTTGTTCTATTTACTTCATTACAAAATCATTTTTTATCAGTGTACTGTGGTTTTGTTGCATTTTAATTAAAAAAAAATCAGCTTTGATGAATTTCAAATGCTTTAAAAACTTTTTTTTACCAGCAGTGTAGATTCATAACCCCAATTAAACTTCTGCCTTGCCATCAATGCTCAGATTCTAATGTTCTCCTTCACTTCACTTCTCTCTTATTTCACACAACATCGCAGTGTTTATCTTGGGTAAGCTCTTGGTGCGCAGGGGTACATAGAAAAGGTGAACTGAACGATTCAGCAGATGGCGAACGCTGTTGCTGGGAAAAGAGCCGCTGCGCTTCCAGAAACATCTGTATTTGTGAGGGCAATTCTATATGTTGCTGTCGTCATTTTTTTTTCATGATAGACCCCCATTTCTGTAGCGGGTCCCGTTGCCAGCCCGTGATAGCATATCTCGCTGGATCCTCTGATTTATGGGCCAGACTCGTTTTCCAGATGGATACAGAGCTAGGAGGACGCTGGCCAGATCCAAAGCCTGCTCCAGGTCTGACATATGCTGCATGACACACTCCTCCAGGTATCGAGTGAGTGTTGGAGAAGGGTCTGCACCTCTGCGTGTCAAAACACTTAGACATTAAGGGAATAGTTCTTCCAAAAATGTGACTTCTGTCATCATTTACTCACCCTCATGTCGTTCCAAGCCTGCACGACTTTCTTTCTTCTGTGAATCCATACAGAAGAACTCACAGTATGAGAGTGTTGTTTTGGACCACTCTGATGTTCACTGTGTGGGCAAAAATAGTAATAACATTCGGTAAGACTTTATAATAACTACACACTATGAATCATTATTAAGCCTTAGCATATAGTGAATTCATTGTTTGTTAAGCATTCTACAACATTGTTTGTTAAACTCTACATTAATAAACATTAGTAAGCAGTTTATAACTGCAGCTACAAATGCTCTATTCTTGACTTATAACCACATTTATAATGTGCTTAATAATTGTACTTTCATAATTTGTGACTGGTTGATTTTTGATTGCTAAATGAAGTATTGCATTATTTACAAACCATTTGTATTTAGGAGTATTTAAGAGGTTTTTAAGATCATTCAGAATAAGTAAATGATTAATAAACTATTAAAATTAACATTTATACATCTTATTGTTTAGGCGTATAGCAATGGTTACTATGTATGTTAATAAATGCTTTATTAACTCAGCTTCATGCAGTTTTGTGACCTCATGAGGATTATTTATGCTTTGTAAATCCCTCATAAATGACAATTAAAGGCTCAGTATGAGCAATAATATTTGCAATCTTATCTAAAAAGTAAAATTACTGCAAAGTTTAAACATTGTTGAATAACAGGAGTGTCAAAATACGACATACAATTGGTTTAAAAAACAACATTATAATAATTTAGCAAAATGTTTAAACTCTACAGTTATTTTATTTTAGATAAGGTTGCAAAGATTTATTTTTTATTTGAAGTACAGTTTTATTTGTGTATCTTCAAATGAATAGAAATGAGTGAAGTCGTTTATGCTCTTTTTTCCTGCTTAGAATTTAATTTAGCCTTTAATTGTCATTTATAAGGGATTTATAAAGCATAAATAGTCCTCACTTTATAGATTAGGTCACAAAACTGGATGAAGTTGAGTTAATGACTATTATACTATTATTTATTAACATACAAGTTAACTATTAGAAAATGCCTAAATAATAAGAATTATAAATGTTAATTTGAATATTAATCATTTACTAACTCATTCTGAATTATCTTAAAAAAACAACCAACTACGCTTAAATAACTAGCTTGTAAATAATGCATACCTGTCAACCCTCCTGTTTTGCCCAGGATTGTCCCGTATTTTACAGTTCTATCCTTCTATCACCCCATAAAAGTATTTCTCCGTATTTCTCCCATATTTTTTGTCTTTGTCTGAAGGGTGGCAAATAAACATTAAAGAGCCGTTCCTCCTTATACGCAACCCATACCGCCAAACCCCCAGGGGCCGCCCCTTGCTCTTAAATGTGAGTGTGTTCTGTGCTTTTGCTTTGTTTAGGCAAGAAAACACTTTGAAATAAATATAAAAACGGCGGGATTCCCTTTCCTTTTCATTACAGGTGCCGTCTCCCCTTCATATGCAATCCTCAGTCATATAGCGGTGCATGACTGTCAGCTGACACGCTCCATAGTGATAAATAGACACTGTTTCCCAAACAGATTCTGTACATGCGATTTGAAGCAGAGCGAAAGTCTGGGTTGTCAGTGCGTGTTTGAACACACATATACACATAATAATAATAATAATAATAATAATAATAATAATAATAATAATAATAATAACAATAATATCTAAAGATGTTGATCTTGGTGGGGTTTTTTTTCAAACACAACTAATTTCATCCTAAATGAGCATAAAAGGTTAGGAAATCAATCAATAGCCTTCATTATAACGTTAGATGTGTGCATTTTTAAAGTGACACCTGTTATTTATGTAATGAAATGAAAAAAAATCTAAATAAATAAGAGATTGATTCGTTGCTCTTTAATCAGAATGTGTAAGTTATACAGTGAAGAAACGGCTAATGAGATTTGATAGCTTGACTCTAATTCATTATAATAGCTTTTAATTTTAATAAGCTGAACTGTTTGCTAATGTATTTGCTGCTAATGTATAGTATTTAACTTTTTTGGTAAATAAAAATAATAAAATATATTACTGACCATTTAACTGTTTTTTTACAATGAAACATCTACAAATGAACATATCTATTAATTTAGGGATTTTTTAAGTGGGTGGGGGGTGGTGTCGGGGGAATCCCTTATTATGGTGGGCATATCCCTTATTTTCACATCCCAATGTTGACAGGTATGAAATAATGCAATACTTAACAGGGCTCGACAATAAGGACTGGCCGATGGACCGGGGCGAGCGTGCGAGACGCTCGGGCTAGTGTACAGAATGGTTACAAAAGTTTGGCTGCGACTGTCTTACTGTACGTTCACACCGAAAGCGGCGAGAGTAGCTGGAAGTCATTAATTTTCAATGAGAGACGGCGGCGATATGCTGCGAGGAGCAGCGCGGCGCGTCTTCGCCGGTGTGAGCGTCGAGGAGAGTTGAAATCAAGTTAACTTTATGGAAATGAGTTATGACGCGGTTCGGTGGCAAGTAATCAGAATGAAGAAGTCTACCGCTTGAGAGGAGTCCAGAAAACACAGACCTGTGAACTTCGGTTCCGACCACAGTTGTTCCCAAAGGTTTTCCACCGGATTTTCAATTATTTACAATGTTTTTTTACAGGAACATGCATTAAATAAGTTACTGATGTGCTTTAATGTTGTATATATTTATCTTTAAAAAGCGGGAATCTCATGCGACAGTACAAAACAGTATTGCTGCTTCAGAATATTTCAGACATATGGAAACAATGGATAATTAAGTGGAGCAAAGCCACACCACATGCAACTTGATCTTCCATTGTTAAATGAGAAGTGCGCAACATTTTCAAGCTAGAAAGTATGTTTTATGCAGGAATGTAACTGAAATGCTGCAACGGCTCCTTTAAATATGAGATCAATGTAGCGATTTTTGACGCTCTCGCCGCCTGAGCTGAAGGAAGACAGCGTTGTCGCCAGGGCGGCCAGAGCGACCTTGGACGTTCTCACCGCTTTCAGTGTGAACGCACAGTTAGGGTGCTTTCACACATAGACGTTTGTTTCGGAATCTGTCTCGTTTCTCTGCGGTTAGCGTGGTTTCTTTGGCATATGTGAGTCCAGCAATAAATCCGTGGATCCGCGCCAAATCAATCGGTCCAACATTGCCTGAATGAGACGGTCTCTGCTCGAATGAGCTTGTTGTGAGAAAACAAATGGTCCAACGAACTAACGACCCAGGCTATATCACAGTGTACTATGATTGTGTAATAGCCACATATATAGCTATATGAAAAGAGAATGATAAGCAGGGCGAGATG